>NC_136860.1:4579256-4651756 GCF_951799975.1 Gobius niger
CTCCTGTAACAAAGTGTCGACGATCCCGGTGTCCTACAGGAAGATGCGGCGACTGCAGAGCCTCACGCTGGAGAACAACCCCCTGCAGAGCCCCCCCGCACAGGTCTGCTCAGTACTTCAGTATAAGTAGGGCTGGGGACCCTCACATACTTTTAAATACAGGTACTTTAAAGGAGTAGGTCACAGTTTTTCCATTCTGATTTGTTCTTACCTGAGCTTAGACGAGTAGATACGTACCTGTCTGGTCTTTGTGCCCGTGGAAGAGCCACTTCTAACTTCACCCCGTTTGGAGCCATAGGAATATACTGGGAGAGGCCAAGTGCTAACATCATCTTTGGTCTTTTTGCTTTCACTGAGCGCACACACAGAGACCAGACAGGTACACATCAACTCGTCTAAGCTCAGATAAGAACATATCTCAGAATGGAAAAACTGTGAACTATTCCTTTAACGATACTTGGTTTTCGATACCGATATTACTAATTTAATCCTTTTTTTTCTCCATTTAATTTCTTAGCGTTTGTATCATTTATTTGAGGTGAAACAACCAAGAAACTTCCGTTAAATACTAAAGGGCAGAAAAAACACTTTCCAAGTTTTTCTTATTCTTTCCCCCATTTAAAACAAAAACAATATTTTAGATTAATAATTCTTTTTTCTTTTTTTCCCAATTTTGCCTCATTTTTCCAATTTTTTCACCCCAAATATTCCCTATTTTTTATTCCCCCCCCCCCCCCCAATTTTCCCAGTCCCCATTTTTAAACATTTTTTCACATTTTTTTTTTCAAAATTTTCCAATTTTTTAATGTTTAATTTTCCAACCCCCCCCATTTCCCCCCAATTTTTCCCAGTCCCCCCCATTTTGATCAATTTCTATTATTATTTCTTCCCTAAATTACAATTTTTTCTACTATTTTAAAAATATTTTTACCCCAATTTTACCCAAATAGTCCCTTTTTCCCTCCTAAATTTTTGAATTCCCCCCCCCCCACACACACACACACACACATACTTTCCCCCCCAAAAATGTTCAACTTTAACTTATTTTTTTTCTTTTAAATTTTGATGATAAAGATCAACAGCATCACAACTTGAATATAAAGATTTTGATTTGTGTTTGGTACCTGCTTTGGCCATAAGCCTGGTGTTTTTTAAGGTGCCCTGTCCTGACAATAAGGAGACACCCGGCCTTTAACAAAGGTAATAAACGAGTCTTTCTTCAGATCTGCCTGAAGGGGAAAGTGCACATCTTCAAGTACCTGGGCCTGGAGGCCTGCCGCAGCGAGAAGATGCCGGATTCGCTCTTTCTGCCCAATGTGGAGCGGCTCGGGCTCTCGCGGCCGAACACCGGGAGGTACGTGGCTCTTCTCTGAGCTCCTGGGACCCGGGAGGTACAGTGCCTCTCGTAAGTATTCATACACCTTGAACATTTGCACATTTTGTAATGTTTACAACCCTAAACATAAAGATTTTATTTTGATTTTTTTACTGAACGTTCACACACAAGTAACAGACAACTGTGAAGTGAAAGCAAAATGATACATGATTCTGTTATTTTTCAAAAAATAGAAAAGTGGGGCTTGCATAAGTATTCATTAAGGCTGCAACTAACGATTATTTTTCTATCGATTAATCTATCGATTATTTTTTTGATTAATCGATCGATTATTTTTTCGATTAATCTATCGATTATTTTTCATGTTACCGATTATTTTTTCATTTAAAATGAAGAAAAAAACATTGATGTGTCCAAATGGCATGGCTTTTATATATTTATTTACTACTAGTCTATTTTCCCCACTTTTTAAAATAGTAAATGGCAAATGGGCTCATTCTCTCACTTCTGGCCCTGACCCACAGTTTGGGAACCGCTGATTTAAAACTAACTGAAACCTGCACCTGACGGTTATTTCTGTCTTACCACTGAGAATTAGCCTGTGAGTCGCCCAACTCGTTATAGACCGTGCACATTCAGAGAACCAGAGTTACTGTAAGTAACTGTGCTTGTGAGAACCGTGTGGATTCAACTCCTCTTTGAGACAAAAAGGCCACGGACACGGCTTTACTCTCGTCTATCCATCAAACTACTGTCCTGATTCTCCGCTAGACACAACAACAAGAGAGTTTAAATGAGTGTGTGGCCGATGCCCCGAGTCCGCGCAGAGAAAACATGAGAGCAGCGCCGGGACACGGGGACGTGATGCAGCCGCGCATGAGGGCAGCATGAGGCGAAGCGAGAACCGGGAGACAGACGGCCGAGCGGGGCACGAGCGGAGAAGTAGCCTACTCGCGTGTTGGGAGAGACGGGGAAGGCGGTCGGTCTCTCCTGCTCATTCACTTCAGCAGACTGCTCCGTTTTGGTTTTATATGTGGCAAAGTAGGCGGAGAGTGCGTGCGCGCTGTCAGAGCCTGTCCCCGTAACAACGCGTTGATTAATCAGTGAAACAACACCGTAGTTTGACTGAGATGCGGGGCCCTTGCAGCCGCGGGTGTTTTCGTTTCACATGTTCGTTCATAGCCGTTGTGCTGTAGCCTGGCTAACGCCCAACTAAAATCACAAGTGATATTGCAGTTCGAATATGGCGTTAGCCAGGTTAGTTGTGCTGCTGTGATATGACATTTCCGCTCGACAACAACATTATTAGGCCGTTTCTGGAAATACTCCCACACTTTTGACGACTTTTGCCTGCTTTTCCCCCCTCGGTCGCAGCGTTTGCATTACGCGCAGCCACGCTGGAAGTGAAATGTAAACAAGCGACGCGTCGATGGACAAAAACGGCGTCGACGTATTTACGTAATCGACGACGTCAACGACGTCGATGCGTCGTTGCAGCCTTAGTATTCATACAGCATTTTCTGGCCCAAATGCAAAACGTTATGTATGGTACAAACCTAACACTGCTCATCGTCCTGAGTGCACCATCCCCAGTGTCAAATATACGGGGGGGAGAATCATGCTGTGGGGCTGCTTTTCCTCAGCGGGGACTGAGGAGATTGTAAGAATAGTTGGGAAGATGGATGGAGCCAAATACAGGGATATTTTGGAGGAAAACCTGCTGGAGTCAGCAAGAGAACTGAGGCTAGGGCGGAGATTCACCTTTCAGCAGGACAATGACCCTAAACACAAAGCTAAATCTACAATGGAATGGTTTAATAAAAACATATTAATGTGTTAGAATGGCCCAGTCAAAGTCCTGACCTAAATCCTATTGAAAATCTGTGGAAAAATCTGAAAACTGCTGTTCACAAACGCTCTCCTTCTAATCTGACTGTTTTGTAAAGAGGAATGGGCTAAAATGTCAGTCTCTACATGTGCAAATCTTGTAGAGTCAAACCCCAAAAGACTTGCTGCTGTTATTGCAGCACAAGGGGGTCCCACAAAGTATTCATTCATCTGTATGAATACTTATGCACGTCCCACTTTTCGGTTTTCTATTTTTTGAAAAATAACAGAATCATGTATCATTTAGCTTTCACTTCACAGTTGTCTGTTACTTGTGTGTGAACGTTCAGTAAAAAAATCAAAATAAAATATTTATGTTTAGGGTTGTAAACATGACAAAATGTGCAAAAGTTCAAGCTGTATGAATACTTTCGAGAGGCACTGTACGTGGCTCTTCTCTGAGCACCTGGGACTCAGAAACCAGAGCAGGACACTTCTTCTGCTCTGGCCCAGTTCAGTCTCTGCTGCTGCTACACTCTCTCTCACACACCACAGCGTCTCACACATTAATGCTGCACACGGCTCCACAGTCTGCCCCATTCTGAGGGATTTCTTGGTAATAATGTTTGTTAAAATACACACAGACAGTAGAGATGAGTCATTTGATTGTTTCAGTGAGATCCATAACTCCCTCTCATGTGTGATCTGTGTGTGGTCAGTGTGGAGGACATGGAGCAGCACAGGAAGCTGGACTCGGACTCAGGAGTCGGCAGCGACAACGGAGACAAGAGACTGTCGGCCACCGAGGTACGAGCCCACACTGTTCACAAGATCCATTCGTCCTGTCGGTTCCCAGTGTCAGGACTGTGATCTTTGACTGTCTGTGCAGCCGTCAGACGAGGAGAGCGCGAGTCTGAACGTCCCCATGAGCCACATCAGAGAAGAAGGCTTCAGTAAAGACGACTCCAGCGACCAGATCAGCTCCATCACAGGTTCGTGTTCAGAGGGGCTTCTGCAACGTCCCCAGACTCGGTTTAATCAGACTGTAATGAAGCTTAACCAGGTCAGAGCGGAGAGAGCGGCTCGTTCTGCTCATCTCCGCCTGCTCCTCCAGTTTGTCTTACAGCACTGACACATTTAGCTCTTTCTCTTTCATTTCACAGCCTTCCATTTCAAAATCCCTAATCCTGTCAGCGGGTTTAATTCTCCGGATTGTTTGAGTGTAAAACCGTGGATGATTTCATTTCAAAGACACCTTTCCTCTTCATTAGTGCTGCTTTCTTTTCTTAGTCTTTCCTTGTTTAACATGAGATGATTTGACCCTCCTTTTACAGATCCAAACTCAGACTCGGTGCGGCTGATTGAGGAAAGCCCTACGGAAGCCCTGAACGACCATTTCTACAGAGACTCCGGTTTGAGCTCACGATTCGTCAACTATATCAAGGTACATCAGCTACTTATGATTTAGTAGGGCTGGTTTGGGTCATGGTGCAAGTGCGATACAAATAATAAGTTGGTTTTGAAATAAAATGGCCTTAATGTTCATTATTAGTCAGCATTTATCATTTCCTGGACGACATTCTGCGTGTGCTTGTTTGGAGACAAAGCTTTTGAGGTGGATCATGACCAAGCTCTTAAGCATTTGTCTGCTCCTCTCAGTGCAGTGGACTGGATCTGTCATCAGCAGGAGAAACTGTTAAAGACACAGTGTTTTTGAAGTCTGTAACTGTGCAGGTCTAGAGCGTCTGCAGCCTTCAGTTTAGCCATTAGTGATGATGACACACAAGCCATGGTTTGGGTGTGCACACCAGTGTTGCCACAGAATACTTGAAGAAGTAGTAAATTACTAATTACTGATTACTTAATTTTAAAGGTAACAAAGTTAGATTTCAAGTTACTTGTTGCTACATTCAGCTGCGGCCGACGACATCTCCTCCGTCACAACACACTAATGACAAACCCTTTAACCAACACATCAACATTAACAAAGCTGACGCAGACTCAGAAAGTGTCGTATTTCCGTCTCTCTCCCTCAGTGTTCCTGTTTTTAGGCTGAAAACGTGACTTGTCCTGAAATGTATTATTTTTCCAAAGGAATATGACATCATTAACCTGGCTAACACCAGACTGCTGTGTGCGCTCGAATCATTTGGAACTGCACAGCAGCCTGGGGACCATGGCTGAAAGTTTTGCATGGATTTGGGAACCAATCACAGAATGAGGAGGGACGGCAAGACGATGACGAGCTATTCAATATACGGAAGCTTGTAGTTTATTTACGGATAAAAAAAAAAATTATTTACGGATCCAACATGACAGCAGCAGACGCGACGCTATTTTTCAATCAAGCTTTAGGCCGTGTTCTAAATAGTTTAGCTCGAAAGTTTACAGCGGGTACGTCATACGTCATCTCATACGATGATACGATTGGCTGTGGCCTCGTGCAAACGCATGATAGACATTCGTAAACCACACCTCTCCTATGAGTGGTCCTCAGACTAAATATCACTTGTGATTTTAGTCTGGTGTTAGCCAGGCTATGACTTCATAGTAACTCACAGTGATTTGGAAAAGTAACATAAATCTGATTACTTGTTTGGAAATAGTAACGCTTTAGACTACTAGTTACTGAAAAAAGTAATCCGATTACAGTAATCCGTTACTAAGTAGTTGGTGCACACACACATGACACGTAACACAAAGGTTATGATTTAAAATCTAAAAAATATAGTCACTTTAGTATGATGCATTGGTATGGTACATAGTTACGCCTCGATTATTAAGGGATTATTGTATTTAAACTAGATGCAAGTTGGTCATTTAATGCTCACTACTGCCACCTCAGGTCTTACATGTAACTGCAGTCTCTATATTAAGCTTGTGCATGACGGCACTTCTGACCTGAATTAACACCTTCTTGAGTGACAGTGCAGGATTTTAGAGGCAGTTGTGGTGAACAGGTCTGAGCTCATTCTACACATTAGGACATTGTTGGAACATGTAGAGGGAGGAAAATACTTTTTAACATTTCTAAACTCCATATAGTCCCTTTTAAAGTTGCAAAACATCATAGAGGCCACTGGGATGGAAAGCGAAGGATCCAAGGAACCACCCATAGAGCCACTGGGTCTAACTCATAACTCACTGTTATGAGACATAGCTTTGCACCTTCTTCCTTGCTGTGAGTCAGTGGCATTAACCGAACATCTACACAGTGCCACCTACTGTTCTGGGGTGTACTTTGTCCTCTGCATTTGATTTGACCCATCCTCTTCTCCAATTCAAATTCTCCTGGACGCAAAGTGTGGCTTCATGAACTGAATATTTGCCTTTGTCCCAAATAAAATTGCAAGAACACATTTACTGACAGCTGTGCGATACCTTCAGGTACCTGCCGGCTCTTACATCCTCTTTAAACTTTCATGCAGCAAATGGCCAGAGTCATGAATAATGCTTCGATCCGCGTAAGTGCCGTTACGTAAAGCTATTTTTGACGTTTATTCCTCGACTCGCGGCCGCTTTTAGACGTGGGAGAGCTTTGTTTTCGGTGCGTGCCTGTCCCGAAATGTCGCTCCGAGTTAGCGAATGCATTTTTAATTGGCAGCAGCAGACGGCAGACAGTGTTTTAAAAGCTTTACGTCACGGAGCGCAGAGCGAGACGTGCCCATGTAAGGAATAAACATGAGGGACAGAGAAGGGGGAGCTTTCAATACGGAGAGAATCAAAGGAACAGGGCTCCAGAATCTGACAATCTTTATGTGACTGAGATCAAAATCAGGTCAACGTTATGCAAAATAAAGCACACACACTTTTCTATCACTTTGACACATCTACTAGTAAAACAAGGGCGTGATTGTTGGAGAAAAAAAAAAGTACAAAGGTGTCTCAAAGCTGGTGTTTTTCCAGTTTTCAAACCAGTGTGTTTCGAGCGAGGGCGTTGCTTTGATACGGAAACTCATTGCTGCCAAAGTGAGTGAAACTTTTTTGACTGCGCTTTCTCGTTAGAACGACATTGGCAACTCGTTCGAACGACATTGGCAACTCGTTCGAACGTCATACCATCTCGTTCGAACGTCATACCATCTCGTTCGAACGTAAATGCCATCTCGTTCGAACGTCATACCATCTCGTTCGAACGTAAATGCCATCTCGTTCTAACGAGTTGCCAATGTCGTTCGAACGAGTTGCCAATATCGTTCTAACGAGTTGCCAATGTCGTTCGAACGAGTTGCCAATGTCGTTCTAACGAGTTGCCAAAAGCCCAACGCACACCAGAGCGCAGCGGCACATCATCTGACGCGCGTCCATTTCGGCACAGGCGGCGCGTCAGGGCACTTCAGTTCAGAGGCTTTTCCTCAAACCATGTGGTGCTTTAAACGCGGAATTCATACATTTATCATTAATAAAATAAGACACGTATGTCCATGTTGCGAGAGAGAGAGAGAGAGAGAGAAAACGTGGCTCTCTTTTGCAGGTCAATAGTGGGCTGGCGAGTTTAACATGCTCCACCTGAGCCCTGATGATGGTTCTGTCTCCGCTGCTTCTATCATCCCCTTAAACAAAGTGTACGGCGGTCTCCCTGTTTGTCACAGCCGAGACCCGTCTATGCCTCTGCAGCAGGTCAAAAACGTAGGCCTATGTGTTTACCCCGCGGCACCGCGTCTGGATCACAGGAGGCGGCTCTTTTGCCGCAACGTCAAGCGTCTGCGTTGGGCTTAAAAAGTCGTTCACACGACATTGGCAACTCGTTAGAACGACATTGGCAACTCGTTAGAACGAGTTGGCAACTCGTTAGAACGACATTGGCAACTCGTTAGAACGACATTGGCAACTCGTTAGAACGAGTTGGCAACTCGTTAGAACGACATTGGCAACTCGTTAGAACGACATTGGCAACTCGTTAGAACGACTTGGCAACTCGTTAGAACGACATTGGCAACTCGTTAGAACGACATTGGCAACTCGTTAGAACGAGATGGTATTACGTTCGAACGAGATGGTATTACGTTCGAACGAGAAAGCGCAGTCAAAAATGTTTCACTCACATTGGCAGCAATGAGTTTCCGTACTTTGATGATTTACATAAAAAAGAGGTCGAGTAAGACATGGTTTATTACGAGCAGCACAGAGCATTCTTCTTTAGCATTAAGGGCTTTTATAAGCTCTATCACTCAAAATAAGTACTTGAGTTAGAATCCTTAGAATACCTGAGCCCGTATTGGACCCGCTGTTATGGTCCAGGCATTTGGATGCAAGGTGACACAAGGGGGCGCCCTTCCAACCTTCTCAGTGTAAATGTGAATTGACTTTCTTCAGAGTTACACTGTAGGTGAGACACCATGAGCGACAGTAACATGACGCTAAATACAGTGAGCTCTTTGTTTACAGTAAAAAGGCTGAGACTGAGAAGTGAAGAAGGAAGTCATGGAGATTCTGCTTTAGAACATTACACTTCAGCTGGATGTAACAATAAAAGTTTGAAATTCAAGTATTCCTTCATAATAAGTGTGAAAAATCCTGTATTATTAGTTATTATTAATGACTCTCATTCTACAAAAACAAACCCTTGTCATCTGTATCTGCTGTAGGTCATGTTTGTCCCAGTTCCTCTGAGTCGTGGTGCAGCAGGACTGATGTGGACAGAGTTTACAGAAAAAGCTCATGAGGTTCATTTCTTCAACAGTTACTGTAGAAACTATTTTCTCAGAAGTAAAAGCAGATCTACCACAGTCCAGTCCACATCTGTCATGGTCCACCATGACCCACCATGACTCAGAGGAACTGGGACAGACATGACCTACAGCAGATAATATGGATGTTTCTTCAACCTTTTATAAACATCAATAAAAAAAAAGTTAATTAGAATATTCAATCAATTTTTTATGTATTTACTACATACTTTAGTTTCAGCATTTTCCTCTTACAGCAGACTTCCTTCTTCACCTTTCACACACCTAGTTAAACATCATTACACTGATTGAAGAGCAATGAGGCCTCAGCCGTATTACAGAAAATAAAGATCTCACTATTTAGCGTCATGTTACTGTCACTCATAGTGCATGACCGAAAGTCTAACTCGTAGCTCATAATCTTAGGTCGTACAGTGAGACAGGGACAAATATTTAAAATACAACTGTCATGCGACCGACATCAGGCAGTGTCTGATATTTTGGAGGGTTAGTCGCAGAGTGAGCCTCCTCTCGCTGCAGAGAGGATCTCCGTCAGTGTCTTGTCAACACAGCGACAGAAGCAACAGAGGCCAGACATGAGCGGGTCCGACTCCGCGTTTTCCAGGACTTTCCCTGCACTTTTCCGTGCTAGCATGTGGCACTAGCCTCAGCTAAACACACGCCTGGTATTAGCTACGATTCTCTCTTTGAACTATCGCACAGTGGAGATGAAGTTTACCATCTCCATGTCGTGCAATATGACAAATAAAAGCGCACAGTGTTCACCAGCCAATAAACACTGTCCTGTGAACAGCCGGTCCCGCCGTGGCAGGGGGTCGGCACTCGCTCGGTCATCATTGCGTTAACGTGACCAAAACAAAAGCACATGTTCATCCTCCGCTCCCTCACCTCGTCTGGTTGGAGGAAAAAGGTTGTTCTACATAACATCACCTTCTGTCCTCCCTATAATGAGCCCGGTCCAGGAGCTGCAAGATCTCACAGTGAGCTCTTACTAAGTGCAAAGAGTTATGCTATAGTCTGTGTTTAGAAACACAAGATCCATTGGAGAACTCAATCGTTTTATTTCAGCTTCATCCAACCCTGCACAAGTGTTTTTACTAATAAGTTCACAACAGGTGTTTCAACAAGCTGAGCTACATATTTTTTAATCATATGCCGCATTTATGCATAAATATAGTGCAAATTGTGAAAGTATTTTAAGTATTCAGCATTTAGTAACTTTTTCTCAAAGACCAAAGATAAACAAGACATTTAAACCTTGGTCTATCCATTATTTCGATTTATTGCTGGTCATTTTGATGGGGGTGAGTTACAAAGTGCCTGTTGTTCTGCAGCTGGAGACGGCTGTAATGTCTCTGCAAACCGACCAACCACAGCGCAGTGTTCAGGTCATGTGACCCCCGCAGCTGGAGCTCATGCCCCTGTGTTTGTGTTTGTAGACAGAGCTTTGGCCGTGAAGTGAAGGGAGTTTTGTTTTTGCCTTCAGGGTCGAACGGCGGCGGACTTCGACGAGCCTCTGAGGATAGAAGAAGACACGCACTGGACGCCTCATCCGACGTGAGGGTTTACTTATGATTACATTTTACTAATAGATAGATGCACTGTTGACTCGTACACAAGGGTTGGAGTGTCACTCATACTGTTCTTTCTATAATGCTCTTCATTCAGAGTGGAATCAGTGGAAAGTTTTGCTTTACAATATTGTGTCAAAGTAGACGTTTTCGCCATTAATAGAACAAAAATAATGGAGTTTTGCTGTGAGTCTGTGTGATAGAAATCAAATAATGACTCGTATGTGTCCATTGTTGTAGGTCCAAAGTCCCTGGGAGCACAGAGCTTCACATCGACATCATAAACCAACTGAAGGAGGCTGTGGAGCTGCTGCAAGACCCAATCAGGTCAGACACAACAAGGACGTATACGACTAAAGATCTAGATAAAGAACTGATGCTACACTACACACAGTGGTCAATGTTTAGCCAGAGTTCCCCTTTAACCCCTTACCTCCCACCTGAACCGAGCACATTTTCTCCAATTTGGCTTTACCCCAGTCCAAAAGCTTCTGGAAAAAAGCTGTGAAAATAGCAACAAAACTGAGACGAAAACAATGATGGAAATGTGACAAAAAAGTGAGAAAACATTGCCAAAAAAATGACAAAAATGTGATAAAAAATGACAAAAAAGTGACAAAATGTGACAAAAAAATGACAAAAATGTGATAAAAATTTGACCAAAAAATTACTAAAAATTGACCAAAAAAAATGACAAAAATGTGACAAAAAACGTAATAAAAAATTGACGAAAAAATGACAAACACGTGACAAAAAAATGACAAAAAAGTAACAAAAATGAGTTGAATACCCAACAAAAAAATGATTGGAAAAAAATCTGATGACGTGAGGAAAAAGATCCTCTCGGTTCAGGCGGGAGTTAAGAGGTTAAAAAAAAGTGACAAACACAACAAAAAAGTGAAGGCAACGTGAGGAAAAATCATAGATCAGTTTTGTTGATCTTAGCTTTCAAATGAGGCGTTACTCCTATAGGCTGTAAGCCCCAGTAGAGAGGCTTTTTAGATTTGGGTAAGTGTCATCTTATCTTAAAGCCAAGCTGGAGAATATGTGCTCGGTTAAGGCAGGGGTTAAGAGGTTAAACTCTACAACGGTTAAAGTACCCCTGATTTGTGTAAAGTTATTTCACAAAATCATCTTGAGGGCCAATGGTTCTATGCTGGAGGGCCGGATTTGGCCCCCGGGCTTGACGTTGCGTAACCCCTGCTTTAGATATTGTTGCTGAAAATATATATACAATTTTGTTCTTGTTTGTTCATGTGACATTATCCTGTTGTTTTTAGAGCGAGCACAGATCTCTCCGGAGTCCAGCTTTACCCTGTGGACATGGTCACGATCGACGAGGCTCGCAAGTAAGAGAAATGGAAACACACTTTCAGCCTAAATTTACAGAAAGTTTTGAGAATGTTGTGTTTTGTCTCCTCAGTGGACAGGACAGTGACGACTGCACATCACCAAAGGTACAGGAAACACATTCATCACTAACACAGCATTTATTTCATCAGTTTGATTCAGGGGCGGACGGGGACTGAAAACGGCCCTGGACTCTGACCAGCCTGGCCCAAATTAGCGTAAATGCAACACTTCCATATTAACCTCTTACCCCCCGCCTTAACCAAGCACATTTTCTCCAGTTCGGCTTTACCTAAATCTAAAAGCTTCTTGACCGAAAAGCAACAGTCTAATGCCTAATTTGAAAGCTAAGACCTACAAAAGTGATTGGAACTTTTTGTCACGTTGTCGCCGCATTGTTGTCACATTTTTGTCACATTTTTGTGTTTTTTTTGTTGTTGCTTTATCGATGTGTTTTCATCACATTTTAGTCACTTTTGTATTGTGTTTTTGTGGCTTTTTTGTTGCTTTTTCATCATATTTTTCGTCACTTTTTGTGTTTATTTGTCTTGTTTTTGTTGGTTTTTCATTGCTTTTTTCCCCATCGCTTTGTTGTCATGTTTTTGTCACATTTTTGTCACATTTTTGTGTTTTTTTTGTTGTTGCTTTATCGATGTGTTTTCGTCACATTTTAGTCACTTTTGTGTCACTTTTGTATTGTGTTTTTGTGGCTTTTTTTGTTGCTTTTTCATTGCTTTTTCGTCATATTTTTCATCACTTTTTGTGTTTTTTGTTTGTTTTATCATTGCTTTTTTCATCATGTCGTTGTGTTTTCGTCACATTTTTGTCTGTTTTTTTGTCGTGTTTTCATCACTTTTGCGTCACTTTTGTATTGTGTTTTTGTTGCTTTTTCATTGCTGCTTTTTCGCTGCTTTGTTGTCATGTTTTTGTCACATTTTTTGACACTTTTTTGTTGCTTTTCCGGCACATTATTGTTCCGTGTTCATCCTCGCTTTCGTCGCTATATTGATGCTTTTCTTTTAAGTTTTTAGATTTAGGTAAAGCTCGGTTAAGACGGGGGATAAGAGGAGAACATTGAGAGGCCAGACTGGTGGCCCTCGGGCCGGTGGTCCTTCTGTGGTCCTTCTGTGGTCCTTCTGTGGTCCTTCTGTGCTCTTCCAGAATGGACATATGGCCGGTCCGCCCCTGGTTTGATTCGACAAAGAGAAACGGGAAACACTTAGATTTCCGTAAGATCATTAACGTGCTGATATCCGTAGCGGCCCGTGGAGACAGGGGCCTATGAGTTCCAGCAGAAGAGGCAGATGATTCTAGCGAAGGCCAGGTGTGCCTCCCAGAATGCACTGCAGCAGTATCAGGCGTTTATGTCCGCAAAGGTAAAGCCCATAGACCCCGTAGAGGTTAAGGCTTTGTAAGGTTCATGGCGTCTGTTCGCTGGTCCACTGTCCGTCTGAAAACATGTCCGATGTTTCCACTTCAGTGTTCACATGCAACGGCTTTTACCAATGTCAACGAAGTGGATTCACGTTTAGAGCGTTCATACTAAGAGTAAGTTTTTGTGCTCAATTGTTCGTCCAAGTTTTTCTTCATAGCAACAAAAGATTGAAGAAAATAACACGCGCAAATGTTTTTTCATTTTCATAACTGCCAAAGGAAGAGTCCCAAAAGAATCATGTGCAGCCGCGTTTATGTCACGTGAAAATGGACATGAACTGTGTGAGCGCATGGAAAGAAATGGATCTTTTGAAAACATTTGCATAAATTTGCCTCCTTCAGGTATAGCTGCCTTTGTATTATTTTAGTTTTTGTTATGTTATTTTACTTTTTACATATATAATGACAAAAGCACAAAATAGGTTTCAATTATAACAAACCTTAAATGAATATGAAAATGTGCGTTAAATGCCTTGTTTTTTTCGTGAGCATTTCTCAAAACCTTTACAGTCCTGTCTTCACAATTTTCTTTCCTTATTTCACTAATCGTGAATAATCGTAAAATCACAATATTTATATTTATATTATATAACCGTGACTTGAACATTTTTAATCGTGACATCCCTACATACTGACAGTAAGAAGTTAAAGCAGTACTAAGTAACGTGTTTACCTTAATAAATCCTTTCCGTTGTCCCTGTGGGGGTAATACAAGTGTTTATGGGATGATTGGAGGGTCTTTCATCTCCCCCTGGTGTCTCTGACCAGAAAACCATACTTGCAACTTTCCTGCCACCGGACCGGAGCAACCAATGCATACAAATTGAATCACGAAGAAGCTAAGAGGCTAATGGGCAAAGCTAACTGCGGGCTAGCTTCACTTTAAACAATATTTACAGCCAAGTTTGAGTGAATAAAAATATTTCCATCCTTCGCCTTTTCTGTCAGCGTAGTATTTATTTTAATTAATAAGTTAAAAAAATCTCAACTTGCTATGACACCTGCAGTTGCGCTTATGGCTCTTAGTGGCAAGAGTTACTTAGTACTGCTTTAATAAGCCTAAAGCGCTGAAATCATAATAAAAACGATCAAAACACAGTCTGTAAAGGCCAACTTCCCGACATTTGTTCCACCCAGCAGGGGTGAACTAACACGTCTGTGCTGGCATCTCTCTGCACCATGGTCACAGCGGAGCTTTGTTATGACTGAAATTGCTGTATTATTAGAAATGTTACTGGCGTTATAGGTACAGTATATCAGGGTGAATAGGAGAAATGACGACACATGACACTTTACAAAGTCGTGATGATGCGGAGATAACCTTTTTGTGGATTATACGTAATTGTCCATTGACGGGTGGATATATATACTGTCTGTATATATCCATCCATTTTCTTCCGAGCTGCCCAAAGCACACTGCACCAGCCCCTATGGCTCCTCCTGCAGGTGGTGGGTCCACAGAAGGACGGCCTCATGTTTAACCGGGCCTGTTGGTCTCTCATAAGGGGCTTCTGAACCGCTCTTTGTCTGACCCGTCACCTAGGACCTGTTTGCCATGGGAGACCCTACCAGGGGCACGAAGCCCCCGAGAACAGTGCTCCCAGGATCATTTAGGTGCTCAAACCCCTCCACCACGTTAAGGTGGCGATTCAAGGAGGGGTATATGTGTAAAAACTGAAAAGACCATAGGTGAGGGACACGACTGATGAAAGCTATTTCATTTGTTTATTTGTCACTCACCCCTGCTGGTTAATAGATCCTCCTGTTACCGGAAAGTGTGTTATTGCTTTATCCCCATTGGAAGAGACGGGTGACTCTACTGAAAGAAATGTTTTCTGGGAAAGGCTCCCAACCCAATGAAAAGGGTTTCACGATCTGATCCACCAGATGAAGAACTTTGCACAATTATTCATATTATTATTTAGTCATTATTTAGCGTGTAATCTGTGAGTTTTACAAAGTTTAGCTTGTGTCTTTTCTTTATAGAAGTTACTCAACATGTTTGTCGACTGACTTCCCATCTCCCATGTCCCATCTCCCATGTTGTTTCAATGAAAACTCCGTCCAGTTGATGACTTTGATAAATCTCTACTAATTAGATTGTGCTGCACTTGTGCTTCACATTGGTTGTGGTTTGTTTCTGTCTTTGTAAGTCTGCCTTTCTGCCTAACAGAAATAGAAATTGGTTGAAGTTGAGGTATTTTTTTGTAAACTGAACATTGAATACTGTTTGTTCCTATGTTGCCACAGAGACATGACAGATCTCCAGGCAGCGGGCCTCCATCTTTAACCAATGTACCCTTCGGCCTCAAACCTCGTTCAGGTGAGTCAGAAACTCAAACTTTTAAGCTTTTATTGTGAAAGAACCTACTTAAATCCCCCCGTCACTACATTTAGCTTATCCAAATTCCACCTGGCTTCTTTTTACGTGTCAGTTCAGCACATCGACTCTCGGCTTCCATGCTTTTGAACCGCTAGCATCCATTTAGCCTGCGTCGCTAACTGTATGTTGAAGTCCCGCTAACTGCTAACAATGCTAACATGTTGTTTTATGAATGTGACGCTGCTAATAACGTTTTTGTTTTTGTGCTGTTCCGTGTTGTCATCCCCGCTTTCCCCCACGCTCATTTCTCATCTTCTGTTCACGGCTTGCTTCGAACCTCATCCCTCCGCACGCCAATGCTCGTTTTTCTTTCACTTTACTGTAATTTATCTGCACAAACTGGTGGATTTCGGTGTTTTATGGGTCTGCATGGGTTTTCTCTCCACAAATACACCTTACTTCCCGTTTTCCCGACTTTTTCCTCCACAAATGCCCCTGAATCCACTTTTCACGGTGTCATGACTCCACCCACTTTCTCTATAACCACACCCTTTGTTTTCCGTTTTGTTGCACGTGTCTCCGCCCACTTTACTCGGTGGTCCCTCCCCCTTTTTTTTTTTCCTCCACTGGTTTTAGCCCCGCCCTCCATGCCTTGCTCTCCGCCCCCTCGCTGTCCTGACTCCTCCCACCTCTCACAGGCCACGCCCCCTTACAGAGACCGTGACTTCGTGGACATGCGCACGGGTAGGTTTCCCTTTAATAGGACGCACTTTGGGTGACAATGTGTTCTCAGATTTGTTACACTTCCTCGTCTTTCCCACGAGTGTTCAGTCACAAATATCGACATGTTTGGTATCCAAGTGTAGCATGGAAGGTGACCGAGATGACGCTGTAATTCAAATATGGTCATTTCCTTTGTGGTAGACCGCCGCTGTAAAGAAGGCAGACTCCGAACTTAAAGGAACAGGCCACCGTTTTTCCATACTGAGATATGTTCTTACCTGAGCTTAGATGAGTTGATGCGTACCTGTCTGGTCGTTATGCATGCGCTCAGTCACGCAAAAAGGCCAAAGATGTTGTTAGCATTTAGCCTCTCCTCCTCTCCTCTATGGGGCCAAACGGGGGTGAAGTTAGAAGCGATCCAAGTATACATGCCTTCCAGTCATGTGACTTTTGTTGTTATGGCAGCCATTTTGAATACTGAAATAGAATTATGCAGTACTACAACATGTAACAATATCTCTACTCAGGATCATTGCTCAAGAAGAGAACAGTAGAAACACAGACCTAGATACTCATGTTTATATGAAGAAACAAACACAGATTGACAGCTGTAAACCGGTAGCATGCTAACGTCTTGAGCAGCTTAAACACTGACTTAGACTGAGAGACTGTTGACATGACAAACTGTAAAAATCACAGAGAAAGGTTTTCTGTTTTCTCTTTGATGTGTTAGTTTAGTCTTCTGAGTGAAGCAGATCTTTGGTAAGTCCTGCTGTAGCTCCACAGACAGAGCTGCTTCGTCTGTGTCACATTTGCTTAAATCACATAAACGTGTGTCTCAGGGGCCATGTTTTAATTTTCATCCTGAGTAGAGATATTGCGACATGTTGTAGTACTACATAATGGTACTTCAGTATTCAAAATGGCCACCGGAACTATGCGTGATGTCATTGGAAACGCATGTTACACAAAATTAAACATATTGATTTTCTAAGTGGATAGAAAGGGGAACTATATTGTAAGGAGTAATAACACCTTAGGAGCACTTTGACGTCCGCACAGTAATATCTTCACTTTAATTGTGACGGAAATATTGCATATTCCAAGTTACTTTAACATCGTTCAGCCCTAGTGAAAGGCCTACCTGGGACTTGGTATTTCATGTTACATTACTGTGATCCGCAACTGCAGGTCAAGACTCGGGACCCAAGAGTAAATATAATAAATCCTTCCCGTGGCCCCTGTTATTGGATGATTTTGGGGTCTTTTATCTCCCCCTGGTGTCTCTGGCCAGAAAACCACAATTGCAACTTGACTGCCACCGGGTCGGAGTCACCAATTCACACTAATGGAATCATGAAGAAGGAGCTAAGAGGCTAGCGGGCAAAGCTAACTGCGGGCTAGCGCCACTTAAACAGTATTTACAGCCAAGTTTGGGTAAAAAAATAAATACAAAAAATTTAATGCAACTTGCTACGACACCTGCAGTGGCGCTTATGGCCTCTAGGGGCACGAGTTACTTAGTACTGCTTTAAAAAGGCCTTAAATGGTCTGGAATCAAACCTCAGGCCTTTTTGCTTTGGGGAATGTGTGCGACCCACTCAACCAGCCTCTGTGTTTGTACAATACAATACAAAAGCAGGTTTTGGTCATCTTTGCAGACCCATTCCTTTGAGGCAGTGTCTCATGGCGCAGACGGCAGATGCCCTGTGGATACTTGTGGTCGCATAAACAGTAGCTTTAGCTCAGAGCGTGTCTTTAAACGTTTTTATGACAGAAAACGCGAGACGAGCCGTGGAAAAACTTCACTTTGGCCAAAAAATGCGGCAGGAAAACGCTGAGGTGGCAGAGCGGCTGCAACAGTCTGTGCAGAACAGGGCTGTGGTTCAGACGCATGTTACACTGTACACACAGAGGTTCATATCTACAGCAAAGTCCTGTTTTCATGCTTTTAAACAGTAAGGTTTGGGGCATTTTAGTCTTTCATATTTGTGCTGATCAAAGTACTTGAGTAAAAATACAGATACTACTATACCTAAAAAAAGACACCTAAGTATTCAAAAGACATGACCTTTTGTAGACGATTTCTCCACCAGTACTTTAACCTCTTATTTTCAATTTGAGTAAAGCCAAACTGGAGAAAATGTGCTCGGTTCAGGCCAGGGTTAAAAGGTTAACAAATGCTGAATTCTGAATATATTTCTCTACTAAATAAAGATACAGAGACATGGAGAGAAGTGGTTCAACAGCCCATGAATACTTCAAAAACAGACAATGCTAACCAGGCTAACATTAGCTTTATCCTACATATGCTAACGTTAGCTACGAGGGCAGTTTTTTCGCTTCTACTGAACAATTTGCTGTGAAAAAACATCCACGCGGTCCCGATTTTGGCTTGACTTTATTAGTGTGTGATAAATATGTTTATAGTACGGAAGAAATTGGCTAAAAAGAATGAAAAATTGTGATTCCCATTAGAGGGTTTTCTCCCCCCTCAGCGAGGCCACACTCCCTTGTATGACGCCTTGACGTCTGTATCTATACCAACAATTTTCCAATATACTATGCAGCCCTTGCATCTGCAAAATGTAGTACCTTTAAGATTTGATTTGTGTTATTTTGATCCTGTTCTTGTCCATAAACTCGGCCTCTTCTCTGTGCATCACACTCCACTGCAGTGTGAAGTCGTCAGTGTTTGTCGCTGATAAGACGGTGACTAATGTGTGTGTAGGACCAGGCCTGAGGCGACCACTTCACTCATGACCTCATTAACAGCCAATCACAACGCTTCACGCCCCGACAAGCCAATCAGCACGCTTCGCACTTCATAAAACCTAACGCGTCCACAGCATGACTTACGGACGTGAGCGTGATTGTTTGTGCCCTGAGCCGGGGGTTCGTATGGGCTGAGCATCAGTGTGTCAGATGCCCCTCCAGTCAAAGAGGAGAGAGAGAGGGAGGGACTCAAACCTGCAACTGTCCACTAATGTGGGGTATAGTAGCATTATGAACATTCACATTTTGGCCTGTGAAGTTTAACAATCGTAGGTCTGATTATGCAAACTGGAGGAAAACGGAATATGCCAGACCTAATCCAGGACAAGTTATATAATGTGTTGTTGTTTTCCGTTGATAATTTACATAGAAGCAACAATATGCTTTTAGAAAATTAAACATTCTGCCAACAGAACAGACAATGTTGTTCTGTTGGCTTCAACAAATCAGGACCTTCATCTGCTCTGGGGCGTTTTGCAGCCGAGTGTGTAGTGGCTGGGATGAGGATCAGCACCTCCAAATCTGAGGCCATGGTTCTCCACCGGACAAGGTGGCTTCCCCTCTCCAGGTCGGTGGGGAGTCCTTGCCTCAAGTGGAGGAGTTCAAGTATCTCGGGGTCTTGTTGATGGAGCGGATGGAGCGTGAGATCGACAGACTGATCGGTGCGGCGTCAGCAGTGATGCGGTCGCTGTATCGGTCTGTTGTGGTGAAGAGGGAGCTGAGTCGGGGCAAAGCTCTCGATTTACCGACTGATCTATGTTCCCACCCTCACCTATGGTCATGAGATTTGGGTAATGACCGAAAGGACAAGATCGCGAATACAAGCGGCCGAAATGAGTTTCCTTCGCAGGGTGGCTGGGCCCACCCTTCGAGATCGGGTGAGGAGCTCAGTTACCTGGGAGGAGCTCGGAGTAGAGTCGCTGCTCCTTCACGTCGAAAGGAGCAGCTGAGGTGGCTCGGGCATCTGTTCCGGATGCCTCCTGGCCGCCTCCCGCGGGAGGTGTTCCAGGACATGCTGGAGGGACTATGTCTCCGAGCTGGCCTGGTGTGGCCTCGGGGTCCCCCCAGAACAGCTGGAGGAGGTGTGGATCGGGACGTTTGGGCATCTCTGCTGAGACTGCAGCCCCCGTGACTTGGCCCCGGATAAAGCGGAAGAAAATGGATGGATGGAAAATTAAAAAAGCCTCTCTGGAGTCAAAGTTGTCAACTTTGGAAACCTTTTACACAAATTAAAAATGGTACAAACTTTGTATCTAACTAACCAGGCCCCACCCTGTGCTTGGGGTAATGTAATAAATGGATTTGGAATACTCATCTTCAGTAGCTGTATTTCAGTACAGATCGTGTGAGAGTATTTCTACAGTCACTTTCTCCAACTCAATGATTAAAGGGACAATACGGAGTTTAAAAATTTAAACTTAAGTGTTTTCCTCCCCCTACATGTTCCAGCCTTGTCCTAATGTGTAGAATGAGCTCAGACCTGTTCACCACAACTGCCTCTAAAATCCTGCACTGTCACTCAGAAAGTTGTTACTTCGGGACCGAGGTGCCGTCATTCACGAACTTAATATAGAGACTGCAGTCACGCAAAAGACCTGAGGTGGCAGTAGTGAGCATAAAATGGCCAACTTGCATCTAGCCCTTTTAAATTTCAGCTTCAGCCCACAATGTGTGTCATGTGATCTGCTGCGCTCCTGATGCATTTACAAAGGGCTTTTTTCCTCCTAATTAGGGATAAATAAGTTCACAACAGGAGAGACAACAAGCATAATCTAGATGTTTTAAAAGGAATGGAGTATTTTACAAAATGGTGAGTGGGTTTTATACCGTTTTATACCGTTTTAAGTTGAAGAAGCTCATTTTCTATTATGACCTGTTTATTTTATGCCAAATTGAAATGGAGGACATGTGAAACCAACGTGCCTCAGGCCTCAGGAACTCTGTGGACGGCCCTGCCCTGTACTTAGTAAAGTCGTTTCCTCGTTTCACCAGGTTGGAAAGATTACCCACATCGTCCGCTGTTTATTACAAATGTCATCACTCTGTTCAGTCACGTCACGCGTGAACTTCTGATGTTTGACTGAGCAGAAACGCTACACGCTACATGATGTGACTCGCTCCAACCGGCCTGATCCTCAAATACATTTTACTCCAGGGCCTGTTGTATAATTTCAGCTCGATCGCTCTTTCTGCCCTACTTTAATTCCCATTTATAGCCTGTATTCTGCCTGGATAGTGGGTTTGGTTGTGTGTTTCAGTTTTTCATTCATGTGGAAGACGAGTTTCTGAAAATAGAATGAACTCTTGTGCATCTGAGCTCACGCCACAGCTCCTCCTTGTGGCCGCTTAGAGAACAGCAGGGAGTTGGATTTGGCTCAAGGCAGAAAAACAACACAAGGTTATGGTTTATGCATCAGTTCACGTCACTGCATCCAAGACATGATGAAATATTAAAGGAATTATTATTACTTCACATTATTTTTTCTAATTGGCTCATGTTAAAATGTCAAGGGTCATCTCATTATGTTTTCAGAATGGACATGCTGCACACAAAGTACATTTCTCGTAGGTATTGGTTAATTAACTGTGAAGAGCAAAATATTTGTTATTAAGCATTAAAATTGGGAGCAGGAGTGATGTCACATGATGGCTCTTCTCTCCAAATGTCCACAAACAGTTCCCTGTGTAAAACAGAAGAGAGAAAAAGCACTACTTTTGGAGTTTGGACGAGACAATGGAAGCTTTGTATGTTAAATGATACTGGAGGAAAACATTCATGAATCAACTACATGTATTTATTTGTATTGTATAATAATAAAATCCATTTGAAAATCGACATAGATCTATTTGACAAAAAATTCATCGTCCAGCCCTATTTAAAATGAAAACTACAAATAATATTATGACATAGTTCACTGTAAAACAATTAGTTGACTTTGGATTTTGTTCTGTTCATTTCTTTGTGAAAAGTGACCCTTAACCCCCACCTGAACCGAGAGCAATTTCTCCAGTTCGACTTTAAAGCAGTACGTAAGTAACTCAGGCCCCTAGAGGCCATAAGCGCAACTGCAGGTGTCGTAGCATGTTACGTTTTTTTACTCATTAATTGTCCGTGAGAGTAAATACTACGCTGACAGAAAAGACAAAGGGACAGAGGGATATTGTACATCCAATTACACAATGGAGATCATTGTTCTCACTCAAACTTGGCTGTAAATACTGTTTAAATGGCGCTAGCCCACAGTTAGCTTTGCCCGTTAGCCTGCTAGCGTCTTCTTCGTGATTCCATTAGTGTGTATTGGTGACTCCGGGACACCATGGGGAGATGAAAGACCCATTAACACTTGTATTACCCCCAGAGGGACTACGCAAAGGATTTATTAAGGAAAAAAGAAGCATCAAAAGTGACAAAAACACAACAAAAAGTGACAAAAATAAAACGAAAAATCTTTGATCAGTTTTGTTGGTCTCAGCTTTCAAATGAAGCGTTACTCTGGCCTGTGGGAGAAAATGCGCTCGGTTAAGGCGGGTGGTAAGATGTTAAAAGGAACTGAAAACATTTTTTCCCGGACCTTCCCTGGTTGTTGTTTATTTATTCTGACCCAGCTGATGTTTAATGCACGACCCCAGCTCTAAACTCTCACGTGTTAACATTACGCTTACGTAAGACTCGGTTTTCTGAGTCAGTGATTTCAGCTCGCTGTCATTTCCACATGAGCTATTACCCATTCAGCCGCCGTTTATTCAGATGACTCGGGGCTCCAGATGATTATCCTCCTAATGTACATAGAGCTTTATTAGAAAATGATCTGGCTCATAGTTTCACAGTGTTGGTTAAGTCTAGTTTGCTTCATAAATGTGTCCTTCTCTAATCTAATAAATCTAATTCCTCTTGTTTCTCCTGTTGTCGTTGTAGTGTTCATGCGCAGCCACCGCAGCCTGGAGTCCGTGGACCCTCAGTTCACTATGAGGCGGAGGATGGAGCAGCTGAGGGAGGAGCTGGAGCTGATGGAACAGCTCCGAGACGTCAGTGACTTTACTACACGCTCACATTTATCATCGTTATTGTCGGATTCATTCATAAAGGCGTTTAAATACCTGTTTGTTTGTTCCTCAGAGCATCGAGTCTCGCCTGAAGGTGGTGCTGCCCGAGGACCTGGGCTCGTCTCTCATGGACGGGGTGGTTCTGTGCCATTTGGCAAACCACATCCGGCCGCGCTCTGTGGCCAGTATCCACGTGCCCTCCCCCGCTGTGGTGCGTATTACACACCCTGGTGGCCATTTCTCAAAGAATATGAATGGAAACACTCATGATGTCATTTATTGTGAAAAACATGTGTGAACTCATTTCAAATGACCATAACAAAATTTTATATAAAAAAAAACTGTGTATTGCCTTCTTTAGCATCAATGACCGCTTGGAGTCTATTGTTGGTAGTTGTGGAGAAGGTTCTGTATATTATCTAATGGTAAAGCGGCCCATTGTTCTTAGCAAAAAGCCTAACGTTCCAGTAAGTTCCTGGTCTTGCTTGAGCAGCGCCTTTCGAGTTTAAAGGGATACTTCAGGATTTTTTACATAGGGCCTCATTTCCTAGTTATCCAGAGTGTTGTTGATTGATTATTATTTTTTAGTTCATGCAGCCCTTATATTCGAAGAGTTTAGTGGTGCTAGGCTAGAGCTAGGCTAGTGCTAGGCTAGTGCATGTCTATGGTAACTAGTAGCCTGCATTAAAAACCTCTTCAAAATCACGGGCTCGTCCTCCAAACGTTGCCATATGTGATTTGTAGAAAGCTCCTTTGTGAATTCCACGTGTAGTAATGCGGCCGCAGGTAAACAAACTACTGTATATCCGGTAACCGAGCAGATCACTCCGCCGCTGCGTAGCTTACAACCAGGAAGCTGCTGAAATATAAATTCTTTTAAATGCAAAATTATTCAGTCAACACAGACATTTATATGGTTAGTCTGGTGTTATACGTGATTTGCCTCAGGTGCACTGTGCTTGGGTCGGACTGTTTTTAATGCAGGCTACTAGTTACCATAGACATGCACTAGCCTAGCGCCACTAAACTCTTCAAATATAAGCACTGCATGAATTAGAATATATATATATATATATATATATATATATATATATATATATATATATATATATATATATATATATATATCTATATCCAGAAATCAACAACACTCTGAATAACTAGGAAATGAGGCCCTGTGTCAAAAATCCTGTACATCCCTTTAACTGAATTTGAGTTAGCATTTAGCGCCGAGGACCTTTTTAGATGCTAATTTGTATGTACAGTAAAATGAAGCTGGTATAATATGTGTTTCAGCCCAAACTGAGCATGGCCAAATGTCGGAGGAACGTGGAGAACTTCCTGGATGCCTGCAGAAGGATCGGAGTCCCAGAGGTGAGTACTTGTACTTTTACAAACACGCTGTAACATTATCACACGGGCTGCTGCTTCGTCCGCTGCTAACGGCTGCTCTTTTGATCTGGAGCTTGAAGTCGCATTAAACATGTAGAAATGTATGCATTCTACTAGAAAAGATTGCTTGATCCCAAAAGCAGATGTTGATGTTTTCTGAACATAGACTCGAGATTCAAAGGAGCAACATAAAGCTTTTAGGACGAGGACAGTGCTCTGCAAAACGGCTCTGCTCTGGTTTACCAGTTTTATTTGAACTAATTTACTGCTGCTGTGGCTGAGTGTGGCTTCTGCTTCGTTAACTCAAGATGAAGAGTGAAACTGTGCAGTTCAGGGGCTGTTTACACGGCAACAGTGTCCAGGAAACGCAGCAGTCACATCCTCGTTTGATCGGCTTTTACATGAAAAGGAAAGAAACAAAACGTTTGTCCAGCAAACACGCGCTGTTCACAAGTAACTTTTGTAGCCGTGTAAACAGCCCCTCAGTGCAGCGGTTCTCAACCCTTTAAAGTGCCTCCTTAAAGGGACTATATGGAGTTTAAAAGTGTCAAAATTATGTATTTTCCTCCCCCTACATGTTCCAACAATGTCCCATGGTGTAGAATGAGCCCAGACCTGTTCACCACAACTGCCTCTAAAATCCTGCTCTGTCACTCAGAAACGTGTTAATTCGGGTCGAAGTGCCGTCATGCACGAGCTTAAAGGGATATTTCAGGATTTTTGACATAGGGCCTCATTTCCTAGTTATCCAGAGTGTTGCTGATTTCTGGAGATATTTTTTTTGTAATTCATGCAGTTCTTATATTTGAAGAGTTTCGTGGCGCTAGGCTAGTGCAAGGCTAGCGCATTTCTATGGTATCAGCTAGCCTGCATTAAAAACAGTCTGACCCGCTCCACAGTGCACCTGAGGCAAATCACTTATAATATTTAATGCAGGCTAGCTGATACCATAGAAATGTGTTAGCCTTGCACTAGCTTAGCGCCACGAAACTCTTCAAATATAAGAACTGCATGAATTACAAAAAAAATATCTCCAGAAATCAGCAACACTCTGGATAACTAGGAAATGAGGCCCTATGTCAAAAATCCTGAAATATCCCTTTAATATAGAAGGTGCTGTTACACGTATGACCTGAGGTGGCAGTAGTGAGTATAAAATGGCTAACTTGCATTTAGCCCCTTTAAGTGTAAACTTTACCTAAATTTGACTCAACAGATGTGTTACCAAAGCATCAATTAAAGGCACTATACCTGTTTTGTTGTTGTTGTGGAGCACATTTTGTTTTGTCCTCCTTTAGTGTATCGGGAAAAACACTGTCCATCTCATTACAAAGCATTTGCATCAATTTCACGAACTCTCAGGCTAGTTTTCCAGCATTTCTGTGACAATGACCCTGAAAAGTGGCTCAGGAAGTTGTGAAACGTGCCTTTAAACTCACCCCTGTTAGGAATGAACAAACATATTCATTTAGTGCTTCCTAAACTGACTCTAACTAGAATGAATAAAGTCTGAAATTGCAGATGACCCTGAGTAATAGATAGGGATGCACCGCTACCACCTTTTCTAAAACCGATACGAGTACTTTGATTTATCGATACCGAATACCGATACAAGTACAAGGCATTTTCTTCAACATACTGACTTTTTTCACAGCAGATTGGTTTGTAAATTAGTTAATTTACACATTTACATTTCCTTAAGTAAAGTAGGCGACACTTTTAAGGGAAGTTATATCAGAATTGACCAGATGCCATTTTATTTATAGATTTTTTTTTCGTTCAATATAATTTTCAATTTTTATTGCACTGTCCATCATAGACAGAAAAGCTCATGTCCAAAAGCTCCCCAATGCCTGTGCTTTAGTCATTTATGTATTTTTATTTAACAATAGTATTGAGATGTTACTATTACTGCAGATAAATAGTTTTTTTTCTCCTTTACTTCAGCTCCGTGTGGATTTTCTCTTGTGTTTATAGTAACTTATCCAGTAGCTTCAGCATTTTGATTGTTTTGCTGCAGCTCATTTTGGCTCAATATAAACATGCTGTAGCTCTTTAATTTGGATTTTCTGAGGACTTTTTAGTCACTGGGTTAGTTTTTCAGATGAATAAGCCCCTGGGCGTAAAACGGCGTAAGAATCGCCAAAACTACTGCGTTCAGGCACTTGATCTCCTTCCTGCAGTACCTGATGTTGGCTCATGTGCATGTGTGAAGGTCCTTAAAGGCCACTGCAAAGCTAACCTGCTGCCTGCTCACTCCTGTTTGCTAACCCGCCGACCGCTTCGCCCTAACCCGCCTCCCCCCGGCTGAATCTAACCCCTGAGGCTCCCCCTGTTGGCTGCTCTGCTCCTCCCTGACCTGCCTGCTCCAGTCTTACTCAGATGAAGGGTTTGATCTCAGTAAGATTCGGCCGCTGCCTCCGCCTCACGCCGCTGCTGCTCGCTCCTCAAGTGTTTCTGAACTCGATGTTAACCTGCACCTTCTTTTCTTTTTTTTTCTACTTCCCACCGGATTCTCTTCTTTCTCTTCTCCTTCTCCAACGGTTTAACTTTTTATCGATTAACTTTGCTTTTTTTTTCTTTCTCTAAAACCTCGCTCAATGTCGTCAATGTTATTTCCATGGACTTTTTACTCTTGTTTGGTCATTCCACGTTTTCCTGTTTTACTGCTGTCATCATCTCCACTTTGGTTGGTTTCCCTTGGTCTTGGTCTGTCTTTCCCCTTTTTAAATTATTTTTTATTTCATACTCATCCAAACTTCTACTATTACTTCTACTATGACTACTACTACTACTACTACTACTACTACTACTACTACTACTTCCTCCAGTCCTCCCTCTGCTCCCCGTACGACATAATCCAGTGCCGCCTGTCGCCCGTTCGCTGCACCATCCGCGCGCTGGTCGCCATGGACACCCCGCCCAAGCAGGAAGCAGACCCGTCCGCTGCTTCCTGCTGCTCTTCCTGCCTTAGCCCCGCCCCTCCCTCCGTCTCCGTGACCACCCAGACCCCACCCCCCACCTGGCGCACGTGGGATCTGATCGGTCCGAGCCTGGTCCACGTCCTGTGCATCCTGCTGCTGTTTCTGGCGTACAGCTGGAGCGAACTCACGTAGCTCGTCACGGTTTCGGGTTGAATATTTATTGACGATGTTGAGCGACTCTTTCCAAATCGAACAATGGGCCTTAATGTTTGGTTAAAACTCTTTGCCAGTGCAATTTAAAGTGGACATATCCTGCATACGGGGCTCAAAAATAGACTTAATTTGGAACTAAGTTTTTGTAACAATGAAATGTAGGCGCTGGAGCCGGAGGGGACTTTGGGGCTCCTCCTGCTGGCAGCTGTAGGAATAACAAAAACAGACTTTCAGTTTCGTATTACAGCGTGGTTTACAGCTTCAGCTCGCCCTGATTGACACACTTTGAGCAGAACAGCTCAGAGCTGATATAATGTTGGATTATGGGCTTTAATAATGTATGAGACGGTTTTGCGTTTTAACCATTGAAATCATTAAATTGAACGTTCTATCCCGATCTGTCCTTTTCATGGCATTTTCGGCATTTCTGTGGTTTCTTTACCTTTATATCATAATCAGTGTTGGGGGTAATGTATTACAAAAGTAGCGAGTTACAATAATATATCACTTTTTTCAGTAACATATTACTAAATAACGAAATACGGGAATATATTAGTCATTACATTTTAAGTAACTCGAGTTACCAGAGCATTTAAATGGTTTGTATTGATGTATGAATAAAAAATGGCAAACTTCCCTAAAACACATGGCAGCACCAAGTAGGACACTAGTGAATAAGATCTGCATTTGCATCGTGTAGTTAACGTCGTCACGAGAGACTGGGGGAAATCTGTGACTGCACTTTTGCTAGGTGGTATTATTACTATTTTCAGTTTATATTTTGCCAAAAGTAACTCAGAAGTAACTCAAAGTTGCGTAACTCTTTTTGAAACCGTAATATGTAATACAAACATGTTACATTTTTAAAGTTGTAACTACTAATATATAATATATTACAATTTCAAAGTAACTTGACCAACACTGATTATTATAAGATGATGTTTAGGGCCACTGGATGTGCATCCCACAAAAAGTGTGTCAGGTCTGTAATTCATTAATCGCAATTAATTAATTGCATTTTTATTTAAAAAAAAAAGTTATTCCAGTAACAGAGGCAAAGTACATTTATAGCTGTTTAGTTTTCAAGTGTTTTAGGAACTCTGATCACTCATGTAACATGTAGAGTTCATTAAACAGTAATAATAATGCCACATTTATATGAAAGTAAAAAATAAATAAAGCAAATGGGCCATAAAACAGCGCCTTTAAGTGTTTAACAGTTATTTCCTGACCAGGGTTGGGGTTATTGGCTCAGAGTGGGCGTGACTGCAGCGTTTGTTTGAGGCTAGCGCTAACATTAGCATCGAGGACGTCTCTGTGTTTGAGGCTAGCGCCAATATTAGCATCGAGGACGTCTCTGTGTTTGAGGCTAGCGCCAATATTAGCATCGAGGACGTCTCTGTGTTTGAGGCTAGCGCTAACATTAGCATCGAGGACGTCTGTGTGTTTGAGGCTAACGTTAACATTAGCATCGAGGACGTCTCTGTGTTTGAGGCTAACGCTAATATTAGCATCGAGGACGTCTCTGTGTTTGAGGCTAGCGCTAACATTAGCATCGAGGACGTCTCTGTTTGAGGCTTATACTTATACTTATATGAGTATACTTATACGCGCGATTATACTCAAAACCGTGTGAATTTAGTGAAAACCAACTCCAAGAATATCTCTATAAGACAAGGGAACCACGTTATAACATGGTTCAAAGCTCCAACAAGTCACTTTGCGTGATATGTCCACTTTAAGTTTAAAGAGGGAAACTTGTCCCCTGCGTTTGACCCATCCTTTAATGCCAGGTTACCCAGTTATAGGGGTTGCCTCTCCTATGGATGACTGAAACTCTTGGGTCCTGACTGAGCTATGGACAACACATTATTTAAGTTATTTAATATATTTATTAGGGTTGCTTGTTAACATTAAATGGAAGCCAATGTTAAAGAATGAAATGCTTTGCTCAACTTAAATAAGGTCATTTCAACGTAATAGCACTAAGTATAGGTTTTTATAACAATAAGTATATTCAGTATAATTTGTATCTATTGTACTTTGTGTTGAGATTATTAGTAATAAAAGACTATGCAATGAACCGATGCAGTTTCAGTGGTGCAGCAAAGCTGGTTAAACTGCACTTTCCCATTATCTCCTCAAGTTCCTGCTACATTTCATAATGTTTTGAGATTTTTGCAAGCACACGGCTTTGACTGTCACTGCACTGAAAGCACATAGATCCGACCATAATGTGAAATCAAATTAAATGTTTTGATAAAGGACTTTCGACCAAGAGACAAAGCCGAGCCATTTTTTCCCTGCGTGTTTTGTTTTTGGTTTCAAGTCCCTTCACTTTCAACTCTTTCCTCAACAGCACGGACAAATGAGCTTTTCCCAAATCTCCACACCCATTGAAAGACTGGATAAGAGTAGAAAAATGTCTTCACAAATTTATAGGCTCTCGAGGACTGGTTATAATAAACACTTTTACATTGTGTGCATTGCCGTCTCATGTGATATTAAGAGATAAATTGTGCATTCAAAAGCCCCATTTCGACAGCACTAGACCAGTTCGGTTCACATTTAGGGTTCAAGTTTGTGTTTCAAGTGTCTTTAGAGGAACAGTTATTGAGAAAAAAGATAAATCACAAAAATGAAACCTATTCGACAGTGAATTCTAAAGTAAAAGAAAGGATGTATGAGGCTTCGCTCCTCTCATTTGGGCAATAAGAAACAATGTATGGGAAAACTGTGCAAATCAAACTTAAAAAGTTGAGCAGTAGATTACTGACATAAATATGAGGGATAATATTTAATTTAATTGAATGATTTCACATCAAAATAAGGCATAGGCTGTGAGTAGAGATGGCAAAAAATGCCGATATTTTCTGTGAAGCAGTCATGATAAAGCCTTGGGAAAAGAAGGAAACGATCACAGTGGTGACATCCCCCTCCCCTTTCCCCCCAAACTGGTCTAGTTTGCAAACCACTCCAGACCCCATGGTTGAAGTGGTCCGAGACTGGAGCAATTTGGACCCCCTTTGGGAGCGGAGCGGTTCACTTTTGACTGTGGAAACACCTTCAAACTGCTCGGGTCCGTTACGGTCTGGTCCTGTCGGGGCTGTAGTGTCGGGTTGTTGGGGTGAAATGACAGTCTTGCAGCTTAATCTTATTCCACCAATGACCCAGAGGCCATGAAAACTGTGTACAGTATATTTAACTAGATCAGGTTTGATCCTTAGCAATGCATCTGCCATAGTGTCATTGGGCCAAACGCTGTGTTATTTGGTCTTTGGTTATGTTGGTTTTCTTGAACAAAAGTAGAGATACTGCCGCAGAAATGTAATTCCTACAAAAGAAAAAGTTATTACGTAAGTCAGGGATGTCCAAAATTAGGCTGTATATTGATGTATACGCATGGGCTACAGATCAGTGGTCAAGTGGTCCCTAACAAAGTGTGCCAGTTCAACAAGAAGCCCGAGGGCCGCACTTTTTATGTGGAAAAATTGCATATATATTTGTGCGTAATTTACCTTTTTGTGATCGTCAGCATGGAAACTTTACTTTCGATCTCAGTGGCCTCTATGATGCTCCAGTAATCAATTGTTTTGTAGGTTTTCTGTTGAGAGGCTGATTAGCAGTGAAAATCTACCAGAATCTCTAAAAAAAAAACAAATGTTGGAGTCACCATGATAGAAAGTAAAGGTGCCAAACTAACCACTCATACAGCTGCTGGATCACTAAAAGGTCAAATACACACAAGTAAAAATGTTTCTTTCTTCTGCATAACAATCCATATTGCACCTTTAACAAATTGCCAAAAACGAAACTAGACCCTCTAATACACCTTATGTGTGGTTTTGGTAGCTCTGTGATGAACAGAATTGAAATAAATGACGATCAAAAACGTGTAAAAAGTCACATCTGGACATTTATATATATTATTGCATTTAAAAATATATATATATACAGTATATATATATTTTTGTCACGTGGGGGTGTGGTGTTGTGTAGCGAACAGCTGTAAACCCGACACTTCTCTCTCGCTCTCTGGAGCGTTTGACAAAGCAGAGCGGCTTCACATGAAGGGATCGAAACAGTTGAGATTTTAACATTTCTCTGAGTTTTTAAATGGTTAAAATCGATCCAAGGACGACTGAGAAACATCCTGTTAAAGTCTTCAATCCAGAACCAGGCTGTTTAAATGCACACGCCATAAAAAGAGATCGAGAACACGCGTGTTTCAAAACGTGTTAACAATGTTGTCGTTGAAACTAATAAATTTAGGCATTTTCCTCTTCCCATAACGCTTGTGTCCGTCCAGAGAGGATAGAGGAGGAGAGAGGAGGAGAGAGGAGTTAATCAGAAAGGAGAGTGTTGTATAAAACCCCCGTTATCTCTGAATATAGAAAAAAATCAGGGATTTTGATCAAAATTAGCCTGTTTAGCTTCGGATTTCTCGGGAATCGAGGCACGTAGAATTAAACTGTTTCCACCTATGGAGAGCTTAGAGTCTCGTCTTTCAAACGAGCCATAGCTATAACACAGAATACGCTGTGGTGCAACAAATATCATGAAAAATGGTCTGAATTGTTGGCACTCTGCAGCTAAATCCCCAAAACAGCGCAGCCTCAATGTGTTAAGTATTAAAAGTAGAAAGTACAAATCGGTTTAAATAAGTGTTTGGAGAAATAACTTTGCTGCTTCAAAAGTAAAAAAATTGTGCCCTAATTGCCCGACTTAGTGGCATTGACAGTACATCTGCACAGCGCCACCTGCTGTTCATAGAGTGTGCAATATATGGCTTTTAAAATGCATGGACAAATTACTTTATACTTCTGAGAGTCTTTATAGGTAGAAAGTATTATATGTATCTTTCAAATGTAGTGGGGTAAAAGTTCTCATACTACTCTAGTACAGATGCTCAAAACCTACGTAAATTTACTTCCTTGCTGACCATCTCTGCTCCTGCATGTTTGGGACCATGCTGCTGTGTAAGTTGCCCCAGAACTTTGTACAATTGTCAACTATTTTTGTGCAATAACTTGAATTTGTAAATGTTTAGTCTGAATAACCCGCTTCACTCTTTCTCCACCTGCTCCTCTCTGTGTCTCTCCTGTCACTTCCTGGTCTCGTTTTTTTGGACTACATTTCCCAGGACAAGCTGTGCCTGCCTCACCACATCCTGGAGGAGAAGGGCCTGGTCAAGCTCTGCAGCACCGTGCAAGCTCTGGTCGACCAAACGTGAACAAACGCGGGACAAAAAGCGCCAAATGCAAACTCAAAAGTCCTCGAGAGAAGCGCGAACAGTTGTGGACTCAGGCTGCAACCTTGTCTTGTCCCTGGAGTGAAAGACCACGAGGAAGGGAGAGCTGTTGCCACTTTGCAATGGACAATCGTGTTTACCGCTGCTGTTGTTTTAAATCTTCAGGTAAATGTAATTGGAACAAAGAGGGTTTACATTTATTTAGTTGCTTTGCCCCGCCCACTCCTCGTATTGGTAAGTGAGTGACAGGAAGGTTTCAGTAGTGGCGCAAGTACTTGATTTCCTGAGTTAAGTAAAAGTGCAGATACAGGAGTAACTTTTTTTTTTCCAAAGTAAAAGTTTAAGTCAGGATAGAAGTACAATGCATCAGTCTCAGACTTTTTCTTTTTTTTCTTTTTTTTTTAAAATTCAACTCAAGTAAAACCCTATTTGCTTAATCTTTACAAAATGATGCCAAAGTTTTTAGGTCAAATGTAAGAGACTGAATGAGCCGCTGGTGTTTTTTTTTTTTTTTTAAGTTTATTATCGTTTCTGATAATAACAACTCAACTGCCGCTTAGGGCTGGGCGATATGGCCAAAAAATCAAATCTAAATTTTTTTGCTCCGTATGGACGATTACGATTTTAATCGATTTTATTTGAAATAAACTGCTCAGAGTCCTGCTCATTAATATTTCATAATGTAGCTACAATTGACTCTGTACATAACTTCATATCATAACAATGTTACCCAAGTAAGTAACTTCCTGTTTCGATCTAGCACGCCAAAATAAAAGCACACAGCTCGTCTCATTGATTAACAACATGACAAGAATATAATTAAATACAGACATTTTAAGTGTTGTGTCTGTTAATAGTAGGGCAGAAAGAAAGTTGAACTAATGAACTGCTGAACTAATGAATAACATGGTGCTTTTATTTTGTTGTGCTGGATCGAAACAGGAAGTCACTTCTTGGGTGGCGTTGTTTTGATTTGAAGTTATGCAAATCTGAAAAAATAAATACATTTAATTTCCACAATATTTAAATTAAAATTAATCCTGAAATGGGACACAACTTGTCGCGGAGCATTTTTAAATAAAAGGGTGCCATATTTCAAATTCACTTTTCATACAAATATTGACAGTGTTATGGGATGAACTATTATGCAATATTAGTACATTTTTATCAATTCTTTTATTTATTTATTTGAAATTGGGAGACAATTTTACATGTACATGAGACCAAGCTTTTTTTTGTTTATATATTTGTCACCACTGAAAACTCATAATGGTTTTAGTCTATGCACGTAATCTATGCCCTGATACCACACGTTAAGAGCAGAGATTTTTATTTAACTCAGAAAATAGATTTTTTTGTTGTTGCAATATTATGAGGAGCCGAAAGAAACCAAACATTGTGATCGTTTGTGCAAATTGATATTGACTGTGCACTGTGTTTGTAAAGAGACATGTTTATATGGTTTTACTAAACAACAGAGAATTGGAGATCGATATGAAATACTATTTTTTGTAAGTTTTGTAAAGATTTGACGTGTCCGTGAAGTGTTGAGGCCCCACTACAAATATGATGCATCTCGCGACGACGTTAATGCTGTTTTCTCATCAAAAACCGACCTGGAGTTCTCAGGCAGAGTTGAGTAATCCCGAACATTCGGATTATCGCCTCGAGCTCAAAATAGGAGTGTTCACGATTACACTGGCTAAGAAAAAAGCGTTTCCAATGACATCACGCATAGCTCCGGCGGCCATTTTGATCACTGAAGTAGCATTATGCAGTACTACAACATGTGACAATATCTCAACGCAGGATGAAAATGAAAGACAACTGATCGACAGTGGCAGTAATCATTGCTCAAGAAGATAAGAGTAAAAACACGGCCCCAGAGAGGCACGTTTATGTGATATAAGCAGCAAATGTGGCACAGACGTAGCAGCTCTGTTTGTCGAGCTACAGCAGGATTTAACAAAGATCTGCTTCACTCTGAAAACTAGAAGAAACAGAAAACCTTTCTCTGTGATTATAACAATTTGTAATGTCAACAGAGTCTGAGTCTGAGTCAGTGTTTAACCTGCTCAAGAAATTAGCATGCTACTGGTTAGCAACTGTCATCATTGGCTGCAACACGATAAACACGTGTGTGGCTCACATCTATGAACACTGAGGAAATACTATAGCTCAGCTCTGACCTCTGTCACAGGTTGTATCCAAGGCTAGATGTTTGTGGTTCAGGGCTGTCTCTTGGAGAGGTCAGAGCTGTTGAAGCTAAATGCTAACCGGTAGCATGCTAACGTCTTGACTCACTGGGTTCTTCACATAAGCGTTTTTTGGTTTACACAGACTCAAAAAGAGCAGAAATGACATGAAATTTTATTATTTTTGATTCAAAACTGGGTCTGTAGGGTGTTTTGTACATGTAAATGTCATTAATATGATCTGTCTGTGTCAGGACAATATCCAATCAGAAAGCAGAATAAACTTCACTTTTATTGTTGCCAGATCTTATATTTTAAACCAGTTTGGAAATAAACTCTCTCCTGTCCCTGATAAAGTCCTGGTCAGTGCCAGCGCAGCATCCAGTCGAGACATTTTAAAGCACTAAGAGCCTCCAACAAACACTCACTTTAAGCTTGCTCTATCCATATGCCCTCTAGCGGCACCATTTTACTTACAATACAATAAAACGAGTAATCCTAAAACATGATCTGCAGATTAATCGACTACAAAAATAACCGTTAGCTGCAGCTCTTTAAACATTGTTCACTGGATTTCAAAATGGTCCCATCTGTCTCACACATGTTTTGGGAGCAGTTTTGTTGCATTGGCAGAACATGAGCCAGTGCTGTGTAAGCTTTATTCTGCTTATAATGTGAGTAAGTCTAAACCACGGTCTGCTTCATCAGCCCTGTGTTTGCAAATGAGAGAGAATCAAGCAACTTCAGCATAAAAAAAAAAAAGACTTGCTCTTCGGGCACGGACAGTCCCTGGTTTGAGGCCTTTGTCCGTGTCGCTGCGGATTTTCCCACAACAATCGGTGTCCGGGTTTTTACAGCGAAGTCCCAAACTTGATGCTTTTATGCTGTTTATGTCAATGATAAAGTAGAAACCACAAAAAAAAAAAACTCGACAGTCTATAATCCAAGCCCAACACAAACAGCTTTATTGTGTAGAATGGGAAAACAAGTGAAGATGTGGCTATACCCGGCCAATTCCTGTTGTTTCCTAGTTTTTTATTTGTAAAATCTCATCCTAATTTGTAGTGGAAGGATTTTTTAGCAAAGGAGGATTCAGTCTGTGTGAGTGTTTTGATCTCACTGGGAAAAATGCAATCTCATCTTAGTCCAAATTCAAGCACTTTTTAAGCAATTTATCTGTCTTGAAATAAGATGCCAACAGAACAAGCATTACTTAATATAAGAGAAACTATACTTCTGTGCTTAAAATAAGACTGAAAAACACTTTAATCGAGACAAAAGTAAAAAGCTGTCGAATGGATTACTCAAACAAGCACGAATGAGATAAAACTCCAGGTCTGTCATGAGAAACAGCATTAAAACCTGGCCAAAGGCTATGAAAAAGTTGACTATGGGACTTTAAAGTAGAGCTTCCTGTTGTGTAAATGTCTTATTTTCCCGATAGTGGCAATACGTGACCTGAAAACTGTGCATATACCTGAATCGAATGGCCAAGTCTTGCACACAAAGTTATTGATTTGTTTGCTTCACACACGCCCAGAAGCATAAACATATGAGAGACAGAAATATTAACTGATTTAGCAGCTTTTATTCATAATTTAGTTGATGCGCCCATGGGAATCACAATTGTTCACTCTTTTTAGTCGTTTTCTGACAGACTGTAAACATATTTGTCACAGACAAATAAAGTCAAGCCAAAATCAGGTCCATACATATGTTTTTCCACAGCACACAAGTGTTGTGTAAGTGAAAAAACGGCACTTGTTGTAAGGCTAACATGCTTCTGGTTCCTTCCTGGCTTGCATTGTCAGTTTTCTAAGTATAGATCTTGTCATAGAAGGGGGTGTGGCTTCGCTGACGGGGAAAATAGAATCTTCTAGGAAACACAGTTTTTCACACTTTTTGGGCGTTTTCTGGCGAAATATAAACTTCTTTATCACATACAAATAAAGTCAAGTCTAAATCGGGTCCATATGGATGTTTAATCACAGCAGGTTGTTCAGTAGAAGCAAAAAAACGTCAGACGTAGCTAGCGTTAGCATGATGCTAACATGTAGCATCAAGTTAGTATTCGCCATTATTTATGTATTTATAGGTTGTTGAACCACTTTGCTCCTCTCCATGTCTTTGTATCTTATTAGGTAGAAAACTATAAATAATTCTGCATTTGTTAAAGTAGTTTTTGAGTAATTAAGTCGCTAAGTATTATGGGATTAGCAGCAATTGTAAACTAATGGAGAATTTAAATGTTAAAATACTGGAGTTATTGGTCACATTAATACACTCTGACACCACAGTGAGTTAGGTGTATTTACCAGCAGTAACTCAGCAGCTAACAGAGTTGTTCCACGGCTTTTTTCTCCACTTTTTATACTGTTTTTATCTCCATGGTAACTGTGGAATTATGGGTTGTTGAACCACATTGCTCCTCTAGATGTCTCTGTATCTTTATTTAGTAGAAATTGTGTTCATAATTCAGCATTTGTTCAAGTAATTGTTGAACAATGTTTTCCTCCTCTGACTCAGACTGCTTCAAACATGGCTATATATGGGCGATTTCTCTACCATTACTTTAACATAAGCTGATATCTGATTATATTTTTCTACTAAACAAAGATACAGAGACATGCAGAGAAGCAAAGTGGTTTACCAAGACAATGCTAATCAGGAGGAGGCTAACGTTAGCTTCATGCCTAGGGTGACCAGATGTCCCAGTTTACCCTGGACAGTCCCAGTTTTGAGTCCTTTGTCCCACATCCCAACAGATTTCTCCAAAACCATTGATTTGTCCCAGTTTTACTCAGTCTCTGTCCCAGTTGTCCTGTTTTTTGGCAAATATCGTCCCAAAGTAATAAACTTTATTCCCAAATCCCAGTTTTTAAATTGGAAAATCTGGTCACCACTTTCATGCCACATACACGTGAAAACATTTTGGCTTGACTTTATTGGTGTGTGATAAATGTTTATAGTCTGCTAGAAAACAGCTGAAAAGAGTGAAAACTTGTGATTCTTTTTTTTATCTAAAATCTTCCTTTTCTTTTACAAAATACTATGAGTGATTTGACCCAGTGTTTCAGGGCGAAAAGCAATAAAACGTGAGCTCCTGATTCTCCTGCACTTTAGTTATCGTGAGCGTCCTGCTGATTTCAGGCAGAGGTTTGGTCTTGTATAAATTTAAAACTTTAAAACTGTGTCCACATTTTGTATTTCGTGACTCTGGGAGATTTGACTATTTTGTTGTTTTGATGTAACATAACCTTTTATAAAAAATGTTGGAGTGTTTTTTTGTACAGACGTGTTTGCATGAACTGTCCCCTTATTGTCGCCTTAAACTGCTGTGAATACTGTACATATTACACTTCAGTAAAACATTATGACAGAGAGCCTTGTCTGTTCATTTAGTCACTGTGAACTCCTTTAGTGTTTCTACAGGTGGTTTAAGTCAAATCAAAGGCTGATTTCAGGCTGAATGTGTTTTAGACCATATGTTTTTGACTTGTATGCAGTAATAATAGTTCACTGTTGAGGGAAAGTTATATTTTCAAAGAAATCTTGATCAAATGCCAGTTTGATTCTGATTTGATGCGTTTTAACCTCCACTTTAACCAAGCACATTTTCTACAGTTTGGCTTTTATACACATCTGAAAGCTTCTTGATAGAGTCAAAATAGCAGCGAAAATGAGACAACGCAGCAACAATGCAAGGAAAAATCTCAGCTCAGTTTTGTCTTTAGTCTTAGCTTTCAAATAAGACGTTACACTAGCCTATAGGCTGTAAACTCCGGTCGAGAAGCTTTCAGATTTAGGTGAAGCTGAACTGGAGAAAGTGTGTTCAGTTTATGTGGGGGTTAAGAGGATAATGACTTGTTAGGCATGTTTTATGCCGACTTCTGTAATGCATTTTTCACATAGACATAATATATTATAAAGATGAGCAGGTCCCATTCAGCCCCATTCATTGAAAAAGGTTCCCGAGGCCTGTGTGAACCTTAATGGCCGCTCTGTCTCCTCCTTCTGTTCCTTAAAAGGGCAAAAAGGCGGGAAGCCCTGCACTCGAGGGACGGGCGGAGCCTCCACAGACCTCCAGAGCTTGATTGACAGGCTCTGGAGCCAGTCAATGCACTGAAAAATGCTTCCAAATTTCCGACTGCTAAACAAAAACTAGCTTGATGTGGTCACATGGGTCATAGCAATTTTTTGAAAAAGAAAAACTCTTTGGAGCCAGGCTTTTAAGCCGTTCTTGTCAATCTTATCAATGCTCCCAAGTGTCTCTTGGAGTCGCCCCTGACCACCAGGGGGCGGTGTTACAGCAATGTCAGCTCCCCACCATGAGGACCATAGTGAAGCATGTTCCTCGCCCATTGATTCTTCACCACCAGATGGCACTCTTACAGCGTCTAGTCTAGAGGTTTCAGTCGTCCCATTAAAGGTGGGTAAAATAGCCAAAATATTTACTCAGGAAGAGAAACGTTACTTAGAAATAAATATATTCAAGTAGAAGTAAAAAGTAGTGACCCAAATATTTTACACAAGCAAGAGTAAGTACTTGAAGAAAATGTTACTTGAGTAGTGAGTATTAACTGGGTGTAAGTTTGATTCATGTTTTAGTTGTGACATAAATTATAAGAATCAAAACATGTAATCAAGGAAAAATTGTAATATTTTCAGAGAAAATCACATAAAAATACAAAAAGCAATAAACAAAACACTAAATAGATGTATTTTACGCATCTATGAAGATTTGCCCCTGAAAGATCAGTGACATGAGTTACTATTTTAAAGTAAGAGACAGATGCTTCATTTTGTGAAGTGCTTTTTTTTAAGCTTTTAGCGGTTTTAAACGGTGCTCGGTGCAGACGGGCGTTAAGATAACATGTACTTGAGTAAATGTAACTGACAAATACTCACCTCTGGTCGTTGTGTTATTTTCAGACACAATAACAAAATCCTGACAGTGTAGATTAGAATAAAAGGAAGAGAAAAGCTACATTTCATGGTTTATTTTGAAAAATGTGGCCCTGACAGTCGCTCCAGCAGACGTGATACAGTAAAGGCAGCTTTGATAGATTTTAATCATAATGGGGGAAAATGTTTATTATGGGCTTTTCATCCATCCAGTTCATGGTAAAGAAACTTCACAAACTGCAGAATTGTGAACTTAAATCAAAGTCTCTTGGTTTGGACGGAGTTGCTTGTTTTCGATTGTCTTTGTAAATTTCCTGCTGGAGGCGTCAGAGCTAAGAGCCGAGTCCTGGGGCAGATCCTGGTTCCTGGTTCTGTTCCTGGTCTTGGTGACTCAGGCGTTGAGGAACTTGGCGTGGTGCTTGATGTGGTCGTTGATGAAGGAGTAGATGAAGAAGTAGCTGTGATCGTAGCCCTGCGGAACAAAACCACAGAACGCAGTTTAGTCTGTGTGGAAACCAAAATGGCCACCGTTATCTTCATCTTGGCTGCTGTACTAAATGTAAAGATCGCATGCAAGTGGTGTGATTTAATTAGGGGAGGGACTTTAACGCGTTATTTTTGATTAACTAATTACAAAGATTTTAACGCGTTAATTTTTTAAACGTAATTAATCGTATTTCCCCCGATTTCCCTCCCAAGCCGGAATCTTTCTTTTTGTGTGTTTCTTGTACACCCGTATATCTGACGCACATCCGCCCACAACAGCAACGGACGGAGACGCTTCACTCGGCCCGTTGGGGACTCAGATTAGTTTAAAAAAACATCCTGATGGGACGATAGACGCTGTACTGCTGTGTGCAGGTCGTGTTAAAAAGAGTTCTCCTTCCACTGTAGTTACTCACGTCTAAAATACCGTCTCAATGTAAAGCATGTTGGACAAACACATAGGCTGTATCCGAATGTCCACACTATTCCCTATGTAGTGACTATATAGTACCATTTTGTAGGGGTGTCCGAAAAAAAAAAGTAGTCCACTCGAAATTTCCCACAATGCATCTCGAAAAGTAGTGAGCATCGATGGCCACTAAACGGGTCAATATAGACCACAATGCATTGCGAGAGTCGGAGAAGAGCCTGACAGCGACAGGTCTTTGAATTAAACAACACGACTGAATGAAATCAGCTGTTTCAGTCGTGTATTGCGTATTTCTCCCGAATAAACGACCTAAATATAAACGGTTACGGTGAAAAAATGCTAACGTTAGCTGCTAACCTTTAGCTTGAGCTGTTAAATGACCGAATAATCCGAGCCATTCATGTAAAATCCATGTGAAATAAAGCGTATCTGACTCGTATTTATCCATAAATATTCCACTGCCTCATGAGTTTGGTTGGTCTTTATCACAGAGATACATTATTCCCGGAGTTTAGCGAACTTTTAGCAGATGTAGTCACTCAATCTGCTGGCGCCTCGGACACCGGGCTCTAACCTACTTTCGGCACGTCTTTGAGCTAATGCTGGAGTGATTTTTTTTTGTAATGATAGTTTTAATTTAAATTTAAATGACAAATAAAACGCCTGTAAAAGTGCCAAAACAGTCGTTCTGTTTCTTAAAATAAACGTTTGTAACAATAAATAAATTTAGATTAAAAAAAACAAAAAACATCTGCACGCCGCAGCGCGTGACGTCACGCAGCGCGGAGAAAGTAGTGGCTTCTGTCCGAATCGCCAACAGAATCAGTGACTAAATAGTCGACTATATAGTGCGGGCGTATATAGTGAATGATGGGTTAGGGACTGGGGTGGATATTCGGATACAGCCAAAGACGTCCACAATGCTAATGTTAGCGTTAGCCTCAAACAAACGCTCCGGCTACGCCCACTCTGAGCCACAATAACCCTAACCCTGGTCAGGATAAGAGATGGCACTTTGATTTCTGTTTACAGTAATTGTTAAACACTGAAAGGCGCTGTTTCATGGCCTTATATGGCCTTTATTTATACCAAAAACTATAGTTATATTTATACTTGTTGTTCTGCTGGACAAAAGTGGAATTGTTTCCTTTGTTTTGTTTTGGCTGCCCTCTAGTGGCTAGAATGAGCATTCTGGTTATGTCTTTTCCTTTTATTTTTTCTTTGAGATACTCAGGAATTTATGCAAGGGCCGGATTAAATCATCTCGCGGTCTGTATCTGGCCCCCGGTGTAGCGATTTCAAACTACCCCCCCATTCACCTTACCCCCCGGTACTTTGAAATTGATTTCAGACTACCGGGGGTAATTTGAAATCGATTTCAAATTACCCCCGGGGGTAACCTGAAACTGATTTCAAGTTACCCCCCCTGATTTCAGATTACCCCCGCCACAATATGTATTGTTTGTTTGGCACGGCTGTGTTAAATAGAAAATGCCCGGATGTTAATTGCTAATAATAGCTACAACTCTCGTAACTTTTCATCTGGTAAGGTTAGCTTTGGTTCGTAAACTCCACTATCCTTAAGGTTAGGGCTAAGGTAAGGTTAGCTTTAGCTCGTAAACTCCACTATCCTTAAGGTTAGGGCTAAGGTAAGGTTAGCTTTAGCTCGTAAACTCCACTATCCTTAAGGTTAGGGTTATGGTAAGGTTAGCTTTAGTTCGTAAACTCCACTATCCTTAAGTTTAGGGCTAAGGTAAGGTTAGCTTTAGTTCGCAAACTCCACTATCCTTAAGTTTAGGGCTAAGGTAAGGTTAGCTTTAGTTCGCAAACTCCACTATCCTTAAGTTTAGGGCTAAGGTAAGGTTAGCTTTAGTTCGCAAACTCCACTATCCTTAAGGTTAGGGCTAAGGTAAGGTTAGCTTTAGTTCGCAAACTCCACTATCCTTAAGTTTAGGGCTAAGGTAAGGTTAGCTTTAGTTCGTAAACTCCACTATCCTTAAGGTTACGGCTCCAACTGCGGTTCCTGTAAGGTATTTTATGGATGAAGAAAGCAGTTGAGAGGGGGGTAATCTGAAATCAGGGGGGGTAGCTTGAAATCGCGTTCATCTTACCCCCGGGGGTAACTTGAAACTGATTTCAAATTACCGGGGGGTAGCCTGAAATGGGGGGTAGTTTAAAATCTTTACACCGGGCCCTGTGTTCGACACGTGATGCCGACATGCTGCAAAAATGCTAACTCCACACAAGAAGGCCCCACCTGCTCCAGAAATAGGGCTGGTTACAGTAAAAAAATAAATACATTCGATACCAGTACTTTAACGATACTTGGTTTACGATACTCATACCTGATCGATACTTTTTCCCATACTTAAAATATTTATCATAGAGCCAGAAAACAGAACAATAATGTTCATTTATTCCATGAAAGACCATTTATTTTAAATTTGTATCATTTTAGCTGAAACAACCAAGTGACTTTCTTTACTGCTGTCCCAGGACCAACAGGCCTCAAAACTTGATATCTAATGACTACCTTTTGATAAATATTTACCAGTCGTGCCTAAACTTTTGTTTTGATACCATCCTCGTATGATTTTAAAAGTAGTTATGTGCAATATTAGCAGTAATAGCATATTGTGAGGTTATCGTGAGCCAAGTGTCATGTATTGTATATAATCATGAAGTACCCACAGGTATCGCACTGAAAACAGAAGTATCCACAGCTGGAGTGAGAAGCCCTTACCGGCTGCAGCCTGAAGACCACGGGGATCTTCTTCTCGGAGCACACGGCGATGAGGTTGTCCGGCAGCAGCTGAGAGGCCGACAGGAACTGGTCGTCTCTGCCCTGATCGATCAGAATGTCCAGCTGAGGACCGGAGTACGAGCCAGCCAGGACTGTGGCGTCGTACGCCTGACGGACGAGAGAGAGAAGAGTAACTCAATTAAAACAACAATATCAAAGGTACACTGTCATTTTCCCACAGTCCAGATCTGAACCCCACTGAGAAAAACTCTGTAACTCTGGATCTTTCAACATTGCAGAAGCTTCTCCAAACAGCCATTTTTAAAACCTCCTACCCCGGCTTTAACCAAGCTCATTTTCTCTAGTTCAGCTTTACCCAAATCTAAAAGTTTCTCGATGCCTATAGGCCAGTGTGACACTTAATTTGAAAGCTAAGACCGACAAAACTGATTGTAACTTTTTGTCACATTGTTGCCGTGATTGTCGCCTCCGTTTTGTCACTTTTTTTGTTGTGTTTTCATCCTCGTTTTCGTCGCTATTTTGAAGCTCTTAGATTTGGGTAAAGCCAACCTGGAGAAAATGTGCTTGTTCAGGTGGTGGTTAAGAGGTTAATGGACAAACACTATATTTTAATGCCACAAATGCAGAAAACAAATCAGCGCATATTTAATTTTTTAAAGATTTGCAAAACATTTAATCCAACAGAGGAAAGAGTACGGGACAGGAAAACAGGCCCTGCGGAGACCCTGTCCGGTCACAGCAGAATTGATATGTGACGTTTGGGACTCTTACCTCCCAGGTGGAGCGGTCGGAGCCCAGGTACCCAGAGAAGGCCTTCTGCCCCCAGGGACACTGCACCGGGTTACAGATGGGGGCGAACGCCGACACCGACTACAATGAGATGACGATTTAGACGTGTTTCTGAACTGATGTGTAGATATAGAACAGCGACAGTGTTACAGTGAGGAGTACCTTGTATTTCCCCGGGTTCTTGAGGGCACAGATGAGCGCCCCGTGGCCCCCCATCGAGTGCCCGCTGATGGACACGCGCTCAGGGTCCGTGGGGAAGTTAGAGTTGATTAACTTCGGGAGCTAACACACAAAGAAAGATGTTTAAATATTATTATCATTACTAGAAGACACGCATTACTGCCTTAGAGCACTCTGACGTTTATGAAATATGTTAAAGCAGTACTAGGTAACTCTTGCCCCTAGAGGCCATAAGCGGAACTGCAGATGTTGTGGCAAGTTGCAATTTTTGCAAAAGACAAAGTGACAGAGGGATATTATTCATCCAATTACACAATGGAGATCATTTTTTCACTCACACTTGGCTGTAAATACCATTTAAGTGGTGCTAGCCCAGTTAGCTTTGCCTGCTAGCCTGTTAGCTTCTTCTTCATGATTCCATTAGTGTGTATTGGTGACTCCGACCCAGAGGCAGTGAAGTTGCAATTGTGGTTTTCTGGCCAGAGACACCAGGGGGAGATGAAAGACCCCCCAAACATCCCATTAACCCTTGTATTACCCCCAGAGGGACTACGGAAAGGATTTATTAAGATAAACAAGTTACTTAGTACTGCTTTAAGTTAAAAGGATGAACTAATCAAAACAGTCCTAGTATTCCTCAAACATTTGTTTCTGGAAATGTCTTATAAAATAAGCTTAATTTAACTTTTGGTTGAAATCAAGCTATTTGTAATAAGCTTTTTAACACTTCACTAAATTTTACCATTAAAAGGCATTTGGTTTATAGCTTTTGGACACATGAGTCTTATCCATTTTCAGTGAGTGGAACCTCACCATAAACCATAAAAACATTTTAGTTAAATCTTTTTATCTGATACACTAACAAAACAAGCCCACATATTTAAACCTGGAAAATAAAGGCAGAAAATGTATTTTAAGAAAGGCTTCCTATGCATTTTTCAGTAATCCACCTCAAAAGTTTAAAATTGAGATTTGTGTTTTAGTTTGTATTGTGTCATCAGTATTTTGAATCACTGTGGATGTTATTTTTATCTAAATGTGAGTCAACTTTAAACCAGAACAAGCCACAATTTGAAACCAGGAATGAAGTTGAAATAAACCCGATCAAATCAAACTGTGTAAGTCTTATAATAATCATCCTGTGACTCTCACCTCGTCAGTGACGTAGGAGTACATGCGGTAGTTGTTCTTCCAGGGCTCCTCGGTGGAGTCGACATAAAAACCAGCTCCGGTCCCGAAGTCCCAGCCCTCGTCCTCGCCCTCGATGTTACACCCCCCTGCGGCATCATGGGAAGTGGAGGTCAGAGCGGGTGAAGCACATGTGGAGGCGTTTGTCCCGGTTGTCATACTCACGTGGGCTGGTGTCCGGGGCCACGATGATGAGGCCGTGTTCAGCCGCTCCGAGCTGAGATCCTGCTTTGGTGATGAAGTTCTGCTCTGTGCATGTCAGCCCTGAGAGGAAAACGTGCTGAAGTCATGGAACAATACTGCACCATATGACAAGGGTTTGCTCATGGGCAACAGCCGACATTCCCTCATTTACTTATCTGATTTGAAGCATAATTACCCACTTTTTTGCCACTGTCTTATTTTTATTATTATCATTTGTTGTTACTAATATGAAACGTGGAAGAGCTTGGTCGCTTCTAACTTCACCCCGTTTGGTCCCATAGAGCATTGGTTCTCAACCTTTTGGAGCCGCGACCCCCATTATAACTGTTAAAGGGGTTTGTGACCCCCCGCCCGGGTCACACTGTGAGAAATCGGAACATTAGCCTACATAATTCTTTAAAAACAAAGAAAAAACAAATGGCTAAAATAAAATTCATCAAATTATGAACATATAATGGCACACACATGCCACAATAAAATATTATAATACACACTAAAAAAGTATGTATGTTTTATCTACATGATCTGGCGACCCCCCCAAATTTGTCTCGCGACCCCCAGGTTGAGAACCACTGCCATAGAGGAGAGGAGGAGAGGCTAAATGCTAACAACATAGACATGCACTAGCCTAGCACTGCTAAACTCTTGAAATATAAGGACTGCAGGAAAAAAAAAAAACATATATATATATATCTCCAGAAATCAGCAACACTCTGGATAACTAGGAAATGAGGCCCTATGTCAAAAATCTTGAAAATCCCTTTAAGAAGTTTATATGCAGCTCAAAGCTCAATTGCAAGTTTTTCCTCTATCTTAGTTAATTAATTCACAATAAAAGATGACATGAAGGACTGACCTGAGAGCCAGTAAAGCACCGGACACTTCTCGGTCTCTGCCTTCGGTGGGAGGAACACGGCGAACTTCATCTTACACTTCAGCTCCGTGCTGCACAGGCCAGAACCACAAAGAATGAGCAAAATGTCAAAACACCAGGATAATGTAACCGTCTGAAGCTTCCTCTCACCTCTCATGTTCAAAAACCTTCTGGAAACCTCCGGCGCATTTGTTTGAAGACACTTCCTTCATCTTTGATCTGAAAAGATAAAGATCATTCATTACTGATTCTTGTTTGTAGAGGCACATTGACCACTGCCGGTGATGAAGCACTGTGGCCTAACGCTCGCTCCACCTGCAGAGTTCTCACGCTCCACCTTTTCCAAAACAGCTCGAAGGTGAAGAGCACAAAAAAAAGACATAAAAGTATTTAAACTTGCTGTAGTTAAGGATAACAGACATGAATTTAAGAGTAAAAGACTGATTCTTTTTCCCCTGTTTATCAAATTTGACACCTGATCTTTGAAGAGCACCTGCGCCTACTTTTTTGGACCTACTGATGCACTGACTTTTTTCTGTTTTTCACCATTTGACATTTATTGATGGGTTAAAGGGACTATATAGAGTTTAAAAATGTTAAAATAATGTATTTTCCTCCCCTACATGTTCCAGCCTTGTCCTAATGTGTAGAATGAGCCCAGACCTGTTCACCACAACTGCCTCTATAATCCTGCACTGTCACTCAAAGAGTTGTTAATTCGGGTCGAAGTGCCGTCATGCACAAGCTTTAAATAGAAGCTGCAGTTACACGTATGACCTGAGGTGGCAGTAGTGAGTATAAAATGGCAAACTTGCATCTAGCCCCTTTAAGATTGAAAAGTGCATAATAAAATGCCGATACGATATTTTGTCCCAGCCCTGATATCACATTTGGCCAAATTGCCCCAAAGTGCCCTCTGGAACCACCACCTTAACGTGGTGGAGGGGTTTGAGCACCCAAATGATCCTGGAGCTCTGTTGTCGGGGGCTTCGTGCCCCTGGTAGGGTCTCCCAGGGCAAACAGGTCCTATAGGTGACGGGTCATACAAAGAGCGGTTCATAAGCTCCTTATGAGAGACCAACAGGCCCGGTTAGAATCATGAGGCCGTCCTTCTGTGGACCCACCACCTGCAGGAGGACCCATAAGGGGCTGGTGCAATGTGACCCCACGACCCGGCAACAGACAAGTGCAAGAAATGGATGGATGGTCCCAAAGTGCTGCACAGACGATCATCAAACACGAAATATGAAATACTATTAATGATTCAAGGCGGATGTTGCTTCGTCATTATTATTACATGCTTTTTGATTGATGGTGCAAATGTTGTGGCTTCTAGACTGTAACACCTGCCCTGGGTATATAGGACGTTCTCTTCAGTCTTTTATCACTGAGATTCAAAAGAAACAATAGTGTGTGATATTAACAGCTGAAGAGTAGTTGGGGGAATAAATGTCTAATATATTGTTTTACAACAGTTCTATCTTATGGTTTATAGAACATGATAATCATCCAGGAAAATTATGACAATTAAACAACTTATTCCCCAAGACAATAAGCGCAAACTGGCCACAAACTGGAGAAGATCACGTTTTGCCTGCAGCCTCCTCCACTACTTTCCGTAACTTTAAAAAGTCTGCAGGACTTTTGGATCGTGCCCACATAAAGAGCTGTCACGCGCTACACGCAAAATCTACCCTCAAAAGTTGTGCATTCACTGCTGAAAACGCTGCATTATCTAAAAGTGAACAAACACGAGCCAAACTCAAACTTACCCACGATTTGAACCAACGCTAGATAATATTCCTCTATTTATAATCCAAAGTGGGCGTTGAATGGGAGCTAGCACGTTAGCATGGAGCGTTTTAAGATGCAGAAAAGACGCTTTCCCGAGACTCACAAACGTCATATCCAGAGCATTTGCAAACCTGAGACGTAAAGGCACGTTTAATACCTGCGTATGTGGAGTTTATGGAAGAAGAGGCTGTTTCTGTTGGTTAGCTCGAGCTGCAGGAGTCACGGCGTGGAAGAGGTGAGAGTCCACTGACGTGATGACGTAAGACGACGTGGTGTGACATTCTGGTGTAATACTGAGCTAAGGCCACAAGAGAGGGGTGTTTCACCACAATACAATACTATTATTTTTTGCAATAAATAAATAAATAGGTAATTTCCTATTGTATTGTACAACTACCGTAAAAATGTGTGTCCTGGGCAGAAATACGTATATATATATATATATATGTATTTTTTATATATATTTTTTTTCCCCAAAACTTGTTACTCATTAACCTCTTAACCCCCATCTGAACCGAGCATATTTTCTCCAGTTTCGACTTGAACCAAATCTAAAAGCTTCTTGAAAAAAGTGTCATAATAGCGACAAAAACAAGATGAAAACGAGGATGAAAAGGTCACAAAAACCGAGAAAAGCAACAAAAAAAGTGATGAGAAAAGTGACAAAAAAGTGTGACAAAAACACAACAAAAGGTGATGAAAACATAGCAACAATAGGGGAAATAGCTGAATTAGGGAAAATGCACGTGGTTAAGGCGGGGGTTAATTGGTTAAGATGAGCTCTGAAAAATCTATAATATCATGGCTCAACTATTACTTTTATTCATGAAATATGGCTTTGAAAAGTAGATTTAGAGATTGGAGGCTCTTTGTCCTTTGGACCTTGAATCTACCATAACATTGATTTCAATGTGGATGTGACCTTAGTCCTTATTTATCATATTTACCAAAACAAAAGAAAAAGTTTAAATGTATTGATTGTTTTGTATAAACAAACATGTAAATATTATTATTCATTAGGCTATATTTTTATTTAGAAAATGTAACCTGTCCCTCAGGGTCACACACTGTGTCTGTAACTTCATGAGTTTGTTTACTTGTTCGTGCAGAAACAGCATCTCACAAGGCGGCTCCGTCAGCCTGGGCTTTGTCATGAGGAATAAGCAAAACCAAGAAAAAAAAAGGCAAAATTTGTAAACCAGGAAATTTATATTAAAGCAGTACTAAGTAACTCTTGCCCCTAGAGGCCATAAGCGCAACTGCAGGTGTCATAGCAAGTTACGATTTTTTAACTTACTAATTGTCTTGGAGAGTAAATACTACGCTAACAGAAAAGGCGAAGCGAGAGAGGGATATTGTGATTCAATAAAGTGTGCTCTACACAGGTCTATTAAAACTATTAAAGGGTTAAGGCTAAAGCTAAGCTAAGCTACACATTTGTCAAAGCAATGAAATGTTCTGTCATAACGTCACAGTCATTTCCAACATGCACAAAAACACAAAGAAAAATGCCTTGAACCGTCTCTGATCTCTGAAAACACTCCGTTTGTTCAAACTGGATCTAAAAAAAAAATCTGTCCTGATGCTTTTAGGGGTGTGATATTCCTGTAACTTTTTCCCCCAGTTGAAGAATCTCCCATATGTAATGTTTATTTTTAGTTTGAGGTTAGCCTGAGATTAAAAATGTGCTTTAATTTAGGTTTATGGTGAAAAATGTGTTGACATAATCAATAATGCATGTCATTTTGTCAACTTAACATAGGGCTGCTCGATTATTGAAAAAATAATAATCACGATTATTTTTGTCATAATTGAAATCACGATTATTCAAATGATTATTTGTTGCCTTTAAAAAAAAAGTATTTATTTTATTTATATATTTATTAATAATAAATAATTTCTGTTTTCTGAACAGTCATAAAAGTACAAATGATTTCAAGTTTGCCTCGATTAAGGAGAGGTCTCTGTTTCACACCTGCCCCCTGCTGGCCAGCCCTCACACCTGTGAAAGCAAACTGAGCAGCGCGGCCTGATGACATCATCACACAGCGTTTGTTTTTATGTCCGGCAAAAGCATGAGCCACGGCACGTGAAATGGGAAGGGAAAATAATCCCAGCGCCATGAAATAATGCAAAAAAATCAATAAAAAAAATATAAATTATTTTTTTATTTATATATTTTTTTTTTTTATTTTTTTTTATTGAAAGAAAGAAAAGTATTGATTTTTTTTAAATTGAATTGAATTTTTTTTTTTTACTGAAAAGAGCTCTAATCAAATTTTAAAGCTTTAGTGCGGTACCTGGTTCGTTCTTTGGTCAACAAATCTAAATATTCGGGACCTGTTTGATGTGAACGCTGTGTCTTTATTTGGCCTCTCAGAAGAGCTCTTGATCCGTCCCCACAGCAGCGTGTTCCCCTTGACCTCTGAAAATAACACTTTCATTTTATGATTAGATTTTAAGAGGAAAGCGTTTCTATTGCCAACATAGAGGGTTATTGTGGTGCTTTGAGTGGAGGATAGATATCGTAGAAATAAAAAGATACAAAGAGCATCTTGCCCATATTGTCAGATATTTTGTCTCAGCCCTCGTATCCAGCCTCATGTAGACTTTAAATGATTCCCTGACCTTTGACCTTTGATTACAGCACATTATCTGTAGCATAATTTCACTAAGTTTGTGTAATGTCAAAACATCCAGTATTATGTTGTATATAGGTATCTTATATTGATGATGGGAGAGTGTTACCATTGCGCAAAGCCTTCTCCAGCACATCCCAAAGATCCTCAATGGCGGCCGATCCATCTCATAAAGTCCCTTTGAATGAGACATAACATAATCCACATTTATTCATGAAAGTACAGTAATAAAAAGACTGATTGATGCCCATGATTTTCCTCCTTTCTGTTCAGAATCAATAACTGATCAAGACTGACTAACTGATTCCAAAACATTAACCCCTAAACCCCCGTCTTAAAGGCATTAGAGAGGATTTTTCCCAGGAATTAAGTTCCCAGATACAACTAAAACGACTTAATTGATCGATGGCACTCTTGTAATTATGGTTCCCAAAAAAAAAAAAATTATATCCATAAACTGTGGCCGTAGTGGGGCCTGGAAAACATTAGCCAATCGACTTTGTCACCTTTCCAAAGTCGATCGGCTACTGGTTTGTCAATCAAACATTTAGCGTATATGCCCCAAGTACGTTATTTACGTAGGCTCCAAGCGTAACTCTCACGCAGTTTGGCCAGCAGTCCGCCATTACGCCGAGGACGACGGATACACTACCACCTAGTTCTGTACTCCTGGTATTTAGAATTATTTCACAAATGGCAGAAAAGAACCCTGAAAAACCTAACCGAAAAAGAAAGCCACTGTTTGAGGTGGTTGAAAGGAAGAGAGAAACTGCGAGAGAGCGGCTGGGAGATTGTTTCGAGCGCTGGCGTGCCCTGAAGGTGCAAAAGAATCTTAAAACGGATGCTTTGGTCACTAAACTTCTGCAGGTAAATTCTGTTTAATTGTTGTGTAAGTACTGTACTTAGCTCTTTAAGAAACATGTGAAGTAGAAAACTCATAAAGTTGTATGTTTACAACAAAGTGAATGCAACGGCGGAGGCGTATCTTACATAGGGAGCTAATGCGAAGGAGGGGGCTCTGACGCATGCGCACTATTCAAACATACACAAACAGCCGTTGGACAAATCTTAAACCGCAGAATCCTCTCTAATGCCTTTAACCGAGTGCATTTTCTCCAGTTCGGCTTTACCCAAATCTAAAAGCTTACAGCCTGTCGGTCTAACGCCTCATTTGAAAGACCTACAAAACTGATCTACATCTTTTTTTTGTGTTGTTGCCGTGTTTACATTGCCTTTTTGCCACATTTTCATCATTTTTGTGTCACTCTTTTGTTGCTTTTTTGGGGGCTTTTTTAATTTCGTTCTTGACCCATTTTTGTCCCGTTTTGTTGCACTTTCATCACTCTTTTTGTCACTTTATTGTTGCGTTTTCATCCTCGTTGGAGCTTGGAGCTTTTAGCCATGTTGTCATGCTACTTCCTCATCAAAAACACCCCCAGAGTGTTTTTTAGCTTCAATCGATGTTGTGACTTATTTTCATGATTAATTGTCATACATGATTTAAATTGATTTACATGATTACAATGTATTTCCAAATCTAAGTATAGTAAAAAGGTGTTAAGTGCCATATGGTTTTATTTTGAAGCATCGGAAGTGCTTTTATGGTGAAGGGTAAAATACAGGATATGTTCTAGTTGCCTACGCCATCTTAACTTAAAATTTGAATCAGCAAAAGTTGTTACCGCCGCTGTGTTTTGTTCAATAAACCTGAACACCAAAGTTCAGAAAAAAGACCGAGCCTTCGTCATGATTATAGAAGCTGTATCTACGTATTATTTGGTGCCGAAACCCGGGAAGTAAGGACTTTAAGAACTTTTTCGAACGAAGTGAACAGCTAACGGCTCGGTTTAGCAGCCGTCATGACTGAGGGACTCGAGCGGCTGAAGAGAAAGCGGGCTACTATCCGCGCCGCCAAGACGAGGCTGTTTACCCGCCTAGAGGACGAGGTGGGCAAAGAGAGACCAGATACTGACAAAATACGAGAGTTTCTGGCAGTTTGATTATCAAAGGAGGAAAGTTTATTGGACTTGGACAAGGGCATAGAAGATGTGACGCCCACTGACGATCTGGACACGGAGATTTCAAGAACACTGGCTTACATGGACCGCGTTCTCACTTGGAAGGTTCGCACCACAACCACCATCGGATCTCAGGAATCCACCAGAGACACCCCGAGAGTGCGCGTGAGCGATGTGAGCAGCGGTTCATTTACATCACAGTCCAGACAAACTGTTCCTAAAATTTCCTAAGCTAATGATAACAAAGTACGATGGTGAAATAAGCCAGTGGCAGGAATTCTGGTCCCAATACGAAACAGCTATTCACAGAAATGACGTGCTATGCAAGACAGACAAGTTTACTTACCTCAGATCCTACCTGACTGGAGCAGCTGCTAGAACTATTGCGGGACTTACAATGACAGAGAGAAAACAAACGCACCCCTGAGCGTTTGAACAGACGTCATGTTTGCACTGAAGGATGTGAAGAAGGAGCTCTTTCTAACCTACTCTGGACACGCCTGTTTTTTTTTCTTACCTAACGATAATGTCACGGAGAAAAGTGCGTTTGGCTGTGAGAGGTCAGGACTTTATTCAACCTTCCTAAAGAAGAGGCCACTCGCCACAATTTGGATTCAGTGACTTTCACGAAAATAGTGTTTTTCTGTGACTGTCTCTGATGGATGTTTGTGAACCTTCACCAGAATCAAAGTGGATTCACTTTTATAACCAATGCGAATCCCATAATGTAAAAACCTGATGGAGCGACCAGGACAGAGCGATGAGTCAATCAAAACACGTGTTAGCTTGTGTGTTGGCGTGTGTGTTAGCGTGTGTGTTAGCTTGTGTGTTAGCGTGTGTGTTAGCGTGTGTGTGTTAGCTTGTGTGTTAGTGTGTTAGCTTGTGTGTGTTAGCGCGTGTGTTAGCATGTGTGTTAGCTTGTGTGTGTTAACTTGTGTGTTAGCGTGTGTGTTAGTGTGTGTGTTAGCTTGTGTGTTAGCGTGTGTGTTAGCCATATATGAAGCTGTGTTGCATATGTCAACTCCTTATAGCCGCATCATGAAGTAACTTTACTTATTACTGAAGTATTTATATTTCTACTACTGTAAAGTTGTATGAGTGGAGAGAGGGGGCGGAGTTAACTGAATCGAAGCACGTGTCTTCCAGGTTGGAATAATACCTCCAGAAAATACTTGTATTTATCACAAAAATGAGTACTCCATAGTGATAGAGGTACAATATATCATATAAATGCCTATACTTTACTTTGGAATGGCTAAAATAGCAGGATACAGATCCTTTAATGCAAAAACTGGAGAAAATATGCTTGGTTCAGGTGGGGGTTAAGGGGTAAAGATGGCAGCGCAGCGACTGGTCCACTGTTTTCTTCTGCCCTAGGCCAGGAAAGGTCAGTGAGGATGTTCAGGTCGTTGTGTGGCTGAACTTTGACCTGACCTGCAGCAACAACAGCTCAGAACAGTGAAAGTTCTCTGATCTTGTCTGCGGCTCCTCACCTGTTTCTCTCTCGCCTCTGAATCATTGATTATCTCACAGTCTTCACAGCGCGGCTTGTGTCCTGTAACTCCTGCAGCTGCTTCCTCATTTAGAGCGTTACAAATCTCACACTCCTCTCTCTCGAACTCCGCCCACAGACGAGGAGGGAAACACTGATGCTGCTTCAGTTCATCTAAACCTCTTCACCGAGCAGCCACACAGCGAACAAACTCAGGGCTGACCTTCACTTTGCAAAAACTAAACATCATTGTTGGTTTGCTTAAAGTGAGATTGCCTTTCACTCGCTCCGACATTGTTCCCGCTTGTTTCATTTCTTACTGGTTCTAACTGCATTACTGCTTTAAATGCATCTATTTTAATAATGAAGCTAAACAGAGCCTTTCATTTAATCGCATTCATGTTAATATACAAACATTGTCCATAATCAGAGCCTAAGCAAAAATCCACATGGGGGCCCTACAGTACACGTCCCTAGCTATTCGACGAAAAGCGAATCCATTTACGGTAGGGATGCACCGATACCAGTATCGGGTATCGGGCCAATACCTCATGCTTGTACTCATACTTGTACTCATTCATGAGCTCCCGACACCAGAAACCGATACCATTTGACGTGCGGCCAGCGCACCTACGAGGCGCACCTCTCAGATGAGGAGAGAAGATAGCAACAAACTGGAGATTCTTTAGTGGAAATACAATAATCCACATAGAGCTGACTTTATTACAGACTGCGCTCTCTAATCAGAATCTGTGCTGGATTTAACCAGAGCTAAATGTTGTTAGTGCTGCAGCGTGGAGTCTGCAGTGTTTACAACATACAGGCTAACGTTTGCTAACTCGCGGCTAGCAGTTTTGGCCATTCTGACACCGTTTTATGCCCAGGGGTTTATTCATCTGAAAAACTAAGCGATTAAAAAGTCCTCAGTCCTTTATTTCACTTAAACTTGGCTGTAAATACTGTTTTTGGAAGGAAGTCCTTTTTCAGGAAGTGAGTGAGAGACGCTGAGATCAGTGTGTTGACTAACCAGGAATAATCTTGGACTAACCAGGAATAATCGGCTTCCAAACTTTCCCTGACTCTTGGATTAGCCTACGGGCAATTGCGCCTTGCATTTGTTTACATCGGAGGTGCTCGCTAGATGCCACACAGTCACTGGACCGGCCGTTGACAGGTTAGCCACTGCGTAGGCTAAACCAGCCAAACAAGACTCCGAGTAGCCCTTCTCCTATCGCTCGATCAACAAAGCAGTTAGCGACAGCGGACAGGATAGTAGCTATCCAGTGTCTCGTTGTCAGACCACTGTGGGGCCTGTGTAGCCACCGAGAGCGGGGAGCCCCGGCTGGTGTGACTATCAAACAGCTAGCCGGTAGGGCGCTCGGGTGAGTCGGTCAGCTGGCGCGGTCTGTGGCGGTGCACAAGCATGGAAGCGGAGCTCGAGGAAATAAAAACATCGCTGAACTCCATGACGGAGCAAATGGACATTGTTGCCAAACAACAGAAAACCATCATGAGCTTAATGGCTGAGATCAAGGACAAGAGGATCGATGCTCTGGAGAGTCGCATCGCAGATCTAGAGCAATATACCAGGATAAATGACATCACCATCACTGGATTAAACATCAAACCTCGTTCCTATGCCAAGGCTGTGGCAAATGGGAGTGGAGAACCTACGGACGCGGACCAAGAATCTGCTGAACAGCAAATATTGGCCTTCATGAGCAGCAAATGCTCAATGCTCAGGACATCGAAGCCTGCCATCCATTACCGAGGAGAGAGAACCGACCCAAAGCCACCATAGTGAGATTTGTCAACAGAAAACAAAAAAACGCTGTGCTCAAACAAGGCAGAAAACTCAAAGGATCAAATGTTTACTTAAACGAACATTTGAGTAAAAAGAATTCCGAAATCGCAAGACAAGCTCGTATCATGAGGAAAGCTAATAAAATACAAATTGCAGAGTGTACATAAAGCTAAATGGTCCACCAGAGGAGGCTAAAGTCATCAGGATCCGGGATATGCAGGAACTGGACAAATACGCCTGAAAGGTACTGCTGTGCACAATGACACTCTCAATATCAGACTATGACAGACACAAATCACACTGTTAATGCAGCATCCTTGTCAGACATTGAGGACGTTTTCGAAACTCAGGATCTAGAACTTGACGTCCATACAGATTACGACCACAAAGTACTGAACACAATTTTTGATATTAACTGCAGATGTTAACTTTTTCAGCCATGTGAATGTCTCCTGTAAATACTACGAACATTTACTCATACCTGTGCTCAAGAATAATTCTGAACCGTTTTCTATGATACATTTTAATAGCCGAAGCCTCAACGCAAATTTTGAAAACATTAAAGAATATTTAGAACAACTCTGTAACCCATTTAGTCTTATCGCAGTTTCTGAAACATGGATGAATAATGAAAATAGCGATAACTTTGTATTAAACGGCTACGATCTGTATAAGCAAAATCGGAACAACAAAAGTGGAGGAGTAGCATTGTTTATCAAAAGCACTCTGGTTACTAAATTATTGGATAAAATGACTATGGCTGTGGAGGATGTGATGGAATGTGTAACTATCGAAATAATGATGTAAAATAGGAAAAACATACTGGTAAGCTGCATTTACAGAACTCCAGGTTCAAATATTGATACATTTACCGGTCATATTGAACAGCTATATGCAAACATAGGAAAAAAAAAGATGTTGTGATCTGCGGAGATTATAATATAGACTTGCTGAAAGCAAAGTGCCACAAACCTACAGAAAACTTTCTTAATTCATTATACAGTTTATCCTTTTACCCCTAAATCACAAAACCGACAAGAATAACATTGCATAGTGCAACTTTAATAGACAACATACTAACAAACATTTTAGATGAGGACACTCTCAGTGGAATACTTGTGAATGATATAAGTGACCACTTACCTGTGTTTGCTGTGTTCAATCTGAATGAAAGAAAAAATATAAATGACGTAAAACTAAATAGCCTGATATATTCTAGATTACTGACAGAAGAATCCTTGAATGCTCTTCAGCAAAATCTACGTGACCAAGATTGGCAATCCATCCTACAAGCAACCGATGTAAATGCAGCTTACAATATGTTCTTAGGAACATTTAAAACGAGCTACGATCAACATTGTCCCGTTATAAAGTATACCCAGAAAAAGGCTAAAAGTGCATCATGGATGACAAAGGGAATTCTAAATGCTTGTAAAAAGAAAAATCTTCTCTATCGTATATTCTTCAAGGAGCGCACAGAGGAAGCAGAATGCAAGTATAAAACATACAAAAATAAATTGACAAAAATTTAAGAATCTCTAAAAAAATGCACTATAGATCCTTACTGGACAAAACCAAAAATAACATAAAGGGTCTAAATAAAAACAGTGTCATCCAAAGGAAAAAAGTCAATGGGTATTGATCATTTTACAACGCACAAGAAATGGCCTCAGGAGATTGAAGAAACAGTATATAAATTTAATTAATATTTTGTAAATGTGGGACCTCAGTTGGCAGCATATATAGTACCTCCACAGATGGAGACTTACAGTGTCAAAACGTCTGAAAATGTAAACTCCTTTTTTCTTTTAGCTACTAATAAAGAAATTATAGATATAGTTGGTAAGTGCAAAAACAAAAAAACAACAGACTGTGACGACCTAAACATCTCCGTTATTAAAAAAGTGATAAATGTGATAGCTGAGCCTTTATCAGATATATATAACTTATCCTTTTCTACAGGTATATTCCTCGATCACATGAAAACTGCAAAAAAGTTCCTATTTACAAAAATGGAGATGAATCCCAATTGTCTAATTATAGACCAATTTCTATTCTAACTCAATTCTCAAAAAAATTGGAAATAATATTTAACAATAGACTGGAAAATTGTATAGAAAAATACCAAATATTAAATGAAAATTAATATGGTTTCAGGAAAAGCAGATCAACAATGCTGGCCCTACTTGAACTAACAGAGGAGATAACTAATGATATAGACAACAAGAAATATTCAATTGGAATATTCATAGATCTAAAGAAAGCTTTTGACACCATGGATCATAGTATTCTACTACAAAAAAGCACAAAAAATGTAATTGGGGGACCTGCCCTAAATTGGTTAGAATCATATCTAACCAACAGGAAACAATTTGTACAAATGGGCCATTACAAATCATCCTGCGAAACTATATATTGCGGAGTACCCCAGGGATCAATTCTGGGCCCCAAACCTTTTTTTATTGTATATTATTGATGTGTGCTCGGCCTCAGAGATATTTAGGTTCATTCTCTTTGCCGACGACACAACATTAATAGCGTCAGGCGCGAACTTGCAACAACTTGTAATTGAAGTTACAGAAGAATTGTCTAAGCTAAAGGACTTGTTTGAGAAAAATAAATTGAATCATTGAATGTATTAAAAACAAAATTTATGGTGTTCACAAATCGACGCATTGAAGCGGAGATCCAACTAAACATTGATGACAACGACATTTAAAGAGTCTATGAGCACACTTTCCTGGGAGTAACTCTTGATCACAAGTTGAGCTGGAAAACCCATATCGCTAAGATCAGAGCCAAAATGGCAAAAATCGTGTCTTTAATGGGCAGAGCGAGACATTTCTTTGATAAGCAATCTTTATATATCATGTACAGTTCTCTGATACTACCTTACCTGACCTACTGTGTGGAAATCTGGGGGAACACGTATAAAAGCAATACAGATGTTCTATATAAATTACAAAAGAAGGCCTTACGAATTATCCACAAAGTCGGATATAGGGAGCTCATCAACCCACTATTTGTACAGTCGCAGATTCTCAAATTTAAAGAATTGGTGCAATTAAAAACTGCCCAAGTTGTCTTCAAAGCCAAAAACCCTTTACTCCCTGCAAACATTCAAATCATGTTTTCAGACCGTGATGGGGGTTATAACCTAAGAAGGAAAATGAATCTTAAGAAAAAATATTCCCGCACAACTCAAAAAAGTATGTCTGTTACATGAAGTGGAGTCGACCTCTGGAACTCATTAGAAGAGGATTTAAAAATGTGTTCAACTGTTGTACAATTTAAAATAATGTACAAAAAGCAAATACTGGAAAAGTATGCAAAACTCCTGTAATTAATCATCTGTTCCTGAACTATGAACTGTCTTCACTAGAGACAATAAGAAGAGAAACATGAGAGAGTTGTGCATGCCCTCAGTCATGCAAAACGACCAAAGATGTTGTTAGCATTTGGCCTCTCCCAGTATATTCCTATAGCTCCAAACGGGGGTGAAGTTGGATGCGACCACGCTGTTCCACGGGCACAAAGACCAGACAGGTAGGCATCAACTCGTCTAAGCTCAGGTAAGACCATATCTATACCATAAGTCCTCTTCTTGTGGTAATCTAGTATTGATAAATATATGGGATCAATAATATGAGTGCTAATGTTAAACTGGCTACAGCTTAAAGGGTCACTTTCACAAAATGCTCAAAAAAAAAAAAAAAAAAACAAGCATTAAACTGATGGACAAACTTCATAATTTGATGCACTGTTGTCTTAACTTTACAAGACAAAAGTACAAACAGTCAGTCCAGATTGAAAATAAATGCTCATGTTTTTCTCGTATTGCTGCACAGCTGCGTCTCCGAGTCGTGCTGTTCCTTTGAGTGAAGCACCTGCTCTCATTTTTCTCATGACATGAAGCCTCACAATCACAGACGGAGCCACCTCTCAGTCATCCAGGTGGACCTGGATGACTGACCTTTCGCTCTGTATCCAGAGAGCCTTCTCATGGCAGACACTAGTGTTTGGTTAAGGTCACTAAGATTAGGGTTCGTGTTTGATAAGGGTCACTCAGATTAGGGTTAGTGTTTGGTTAGGGTCACTCAGATTAGGGTTAGTGTTTGGTTAGGGTCACTCAGATTAGGGTTAATGTTTGGTTAAGGTCACTCAGATTAGGGTTAATGTTTGGTTAAAGTCACTCAGATTAGGGTTAGTGTTTGGTTAGGGTCACTAAGATTAGGGTTAGTGTTTGGTTAGGGTTACTTAAGAAACACCAACCTTAGCAACCCTACTAATCCTAACAACCCTTCCCAAACACTAACCCTAATCCTAGCAACACTTATCAAACACTAACCTTAATCCAAACAACCCTTCCCAAACACTAACCCTAATCCTAACGACACTTATCAAACATTAGCCCTAATCTTAACGACTCTTCCCAAACACTAACCCTAATCCTAACAACCCTTCCCAAACACTAACCCTAATCCTAGCGACCCTTATCAAACACTAACCCTAATCCTAGCGACCCGTCCCAAACACTAACCCTAATACTAACGACCCTGATCAAACACTAACCCTAATCCTAGCGACCCGTCCCAAACACTAACCCTAATCCTAACGACCCTTATCAAACACTAACCCTAATCCTAGCGACTAGTCTGTCAAAAGAGGTTGTTGATAAAACATAATGTAACATGGTTATAAGGAACATAGAGTCCATGGATTACATATAAAGCTTCATTGCTTTAGCTTTGCTTGAAATGATGACTGAAGCTGCTGTAATCAATGTCAAAAGATCCAGTGTTGGATTCATTTCTCACCAAGATCCTGTGCAGATGATGGGTGATTGTGACCACTGCACAACGCCTTCTCCAGCACATCCCAGAGATTCTCAATAGGGTTAAGATTTGGAACCACTGATGTCTGTGTAGGCTCTCAGTCATACAGGAGTTGTCCATCTTCAATGAAGGTTCTTGAGTCGTCTTCTGTACTTTCGCCTCTTCATCAGCGACACTAAGGCTCAGCTCAGCCCGCAACTCAGATAAAAACCACAGGGAGGAGTTCAGCTTGGCTAAGTCTCTCCCCTCTATTAACAGCTACTCTCACCTGAAGGTAAACAGCTTTGTAGTTTTGAGTCTTTGTAGTTCTAAGTCCTAACGACCTACTACACACCTGAGTTTCAGCCCTATTCTCCGCTGATCACTGCTAATTACCTGCCTATTGAATCCGTGTACCATTCGATCATTAGTTATTCCGTTTCAAAATAAAATCAGAAAAACTAATTATGTGGTTGTTTTATTGTATTTCCATTTTCTAAATTAAATTGGAAAGGCAAAAAATTCTAAATAAAATATTGACCCATTTCTTTGCTATGCAGTTGAAACAAACACTGCTAAAACAATTTTGTTCACTACTGCTTCGGTTTGATTTGCTACTGGAAATGATGAGTAACTTTTTCTCTGCCTCTCTCTCCCTCGCGCAAGAGGGAAACAAAAACAAACTTAAGCAAAAGAGGTCGAGCTTCATCGCGATCTCCTCTGTAACCGTTGTTTATTATGTCATTAGGACTTTTCAGTCCGTGGCGGAAACGTCAGTATGTTGCAGGTGGCGTTTCTCCGAGTTGAACCTCCTCATGATGTGGCCGCGTCCACTTTTCAGTCTCTCTCAAGCCTTCACTGAAGCTCCAGTGTCTGAGTGTAAAACGCACACTTCGAACGCGGGGTCTTTTCGGCTTCAGCGCTTTGTAGTAAAATACACACGCGCACCTGTCACTGCCTTTGCCAAAAGTCTCTCACGAGCCGGAGAAATGAGCATAAAGAGGCCGGCATCGTGGACTCTCAGAGCGGAGGATGATCGTTAATACTCCTCTATCATATCAGCTATGTTTTATTTTGTGCCCAATTGCGCACGAGCGCAGCTAGAGGGAACCGTGCCAGAGAAAGAGAGAGAGGGGTGAAATGCCGCCAGTCCCCTCTCTCGGTGTCAGGGGAGGAAATAGTTACTTGTTGTGGAGTTTGGGCTGGTCTAATCGGGCAGAAAGCGCAAAAGTAACACTGCGCAAATGAGTGATACGTAGCCTATCTTTGCCTAATTTGTAGTGGCTTCTCGTGGTTATACGCCGTATACCTGCGTATCACGTAGACGACACCACATCTGTGTCTGGGGGGGCACAAGCATCTTGGGGGACGGGCACGGCCCCCTATGGCCCGCCCATAGCGACGGGTATGGAGACGCACAGTGTCTGCCCAGCTTTTTAAGGTTGTTTTCCAAGCAGAATCTCCTCACAGATATTTCTGAGCAACCATTCCCTCCATGGTAATAATGTATAATGTAATGCATAATTAATAATATGTAATAATATAAAGCATCTCTGATCTCTGCATGTGTTGCCCCATGTTTAAAAAGTATCTGCATAAAACTTTCCAAACAAGTGTAGGAGCGGCTCTGAGCTGGTCTCTCCTCATTTCCGGTGTCGCAAACAATAATAAAACGAAATAATAGTAACGTCATAATTTTGGGGGGAATTTAAAACAACTAGAGCCAAAACAAACACATTGACACTGACGTATACAAGATTTCTTTTTGTAATTCAAGTTTAGAAAGGGAAAAAAACAAAAAACAAATGGAAATTTTGTTTTTCTGATTTTATTTTGAAACGGAATAACTAATGATCGAAGGGTACACGGATTCTATTGATCTGTCCTGGGTTGAGTTGCAGGTCATGTGAATGAGGCTGTAAAAGGTGAGCCTGATGAATCCTGGCATTGTCATCTTGGAATATGCTGGTGCCATCAGGGAAGAAGAAATCCTCTGATGAACTAACCTGGTCATTGAGGATGTTCAGGTTGTCAGCTGATCTCATGCTTTATGCACATTCTGAACCTAGACCTGTCCAACTACAGGTCATCCAGATAAAGTACACTTATTTTCTTTGATCAGACAGTGTGCCTCTCGAAAGTATTCATACACCTTGAACTTTTGCAAATTTTGTCATGTTTACAACCCTAAACATAAAGATTAACCGACAACTGTGAAGTGAAAGCAAAATGACACATGATTCCGTTATTTTTCAAAAAATAGAAAACCGAAAAGTGGGGCGTGCATAAGTATTCATACAGCATGAATGAATACTTTGTGGAACCCCCTTTTACTGCAATAACAGCAGCAAGTCTTTTGGGGTTTGACTGAACAAGATTTGCACTAGAGACTGACATTTTAGCCCATTCCTCTTTACAAAACGACTCAAGCTCTGTCACATTAGAAGTAGAGTCTTTGTGAACAGCAGTTTTCAGATCTTTCCACAGATTTTCAATAGGATTTAGGTCAGGACTTTGTTGGGCCATTCTAACACATTAATATGTTTTTATTGAACCATTCCATTGTAGATTTATCTTTGTGTTTAGGGTCATTGTCCTGCTGGAAGGTGAATCTCCGCCCCAGCCTCAGTTCTCTTGCTGACTCCAGCAGGTTTTCCTCCAAATATCCCTGTATTTGGCTCCATCCATCTTCCCAACTATTCTTACAATCTCCCCAGTCCCCGCTGAGGAGAATCAGCCCCACAGCATGATGCTCCCCCCCTGTATATTTGACACTGGGGATGGTGCACTCAGGACGATGAGCAGTGTTAGGTTTGCTCCATACATAACGTTTTGCATTTGGGCCAAAAGTTTAATTTTTGTCTCATCTGACCAAAGCTCCTTCTTCCACATGAAGCTGTGTCCTCCATATGACTTCTAGCAAACTTCAAACGGGATTTCTTATGGCCTCCTTTCAATAATGGCTTTCTTCTTGCCACTTGTTCATGAAGGCCAGATTTGTGTAGAGTACGACTTATAGTTGTCCTATGTACAGATTCCCCCAGCTCAGCGGCAGGACTTCACAGCTCCTCCAGAGTTATCTTGGGGCACTTGGTTGTATTTCTTACCAGTGCTCTCCTTGTTTGGTCTGTTAGTTTAGGTGGACGACCACGTCTTGGTAAGTTGGCAGTGGTGCTATACTCTTTCCATTTCTGAATGATGGATTGAACAGTGCCCCGTGAGATGTTTAAATCTTGGGAAATCTTTGTATAACTTAACGCTGCTTTAAACTTCTCCACAGCTTTATCCCTGACCTCTCTGGTGAGCTCCTTGGCCTTCATGATGTTGTTTAGTGACCAATACACTCCGACCATAGCTCTGAGGGCCTAAAAGAACAGCTGAAAGTAGATTATGCACAGGTGGCCTCTATTTAATGGTTAGGCCAAGGAGTGAACATTCTGGAGTCATTAGGAATGTTATAAAGGCAATTTAATGCACTCAGAAAATGCTGTATGAATACTTATGCACGCCCCACTTTTCACTTTACTATATTTTGAAAAATAACGGAATCATGTATCACTTAGCTTTCACTTCACAGTTGTCGGTTACTTGTGTGTGAACGTTCAGTAAAAAAATCAAAATAAAATCTTTATGTTTAGGGTTGTAAACATGACGAAATGTGCAAATGTCGAAGGTGTATGAATACTTTCGAGAGGCACTGTACGTATGTCATCTGCTTACCCTCCAATGCGCTCCTCATTATTATCATCAGCTTCTCTGTTAAGTTAAGTTTTTTACCATAAACCCCTGACCTTGATCTGAGGTAATGACACAAACTTCCACAGTGTCGTGAATCCAGCCCAAAAGCAGACGTGACATTTCAGCTTTAGCATAACATTTGTACATATTCTCAGAGGTCCTGTGTGTTTAGAGGCTCTGTTTTCACAGGTCTCCGGGTAAAGCTTGAGGCGGCGCAGACAGAGGAGGTAACGATCCACAATCCAATCAGTGCTGCCCTTTGAGAAGTGCCACTCTGCTCCCAACAGCACGGCCCAGACTCAAAACGATCCAGCATCAGCAACATCTTTAACCAGGCTTTTAAAATACATTTGGACTTTCTGACTTTGGTATTTGTTATGTGTTGCTTAAAATAATGTAGAAAATATAAAGAATTCGTATGGGTAAACCTTAACCTATCATTGATTTGTTTGTCACATTTATCACAACTACAACAAATATCATCAAAAACGAAAATCAAGTTATTTTTTGATGCTTCATTTGTTTTTATTCATTTCAAAGCCAAGACAATTGTAAACCATGTGCTTAAGGCTGAGGCTTCAGGCACGTACTATATTCACTTCAGGCCTATATCAGTCTTGGTCCGAGGAGCCTGCATGGCCTCCAAACCAAAAAATCTGTGGATATACAGAGTAAATGTCAGTTTCAATAAAAGCAAAACAAAAGAGTCATCTGGATCACACAAGAGACTGAATCAATGAGAATCTGACCAAGGCATCTGCACTTTATAGTTAAAACAACAGTATTTCAGATATCACTCAGCCTTATTGATATTTGCATGCCAAACAATGAAGGCTGCTAAAAGAAAGTACTTCAGAGACATACAACTACAGTAACTTGTTGCACTCGCTGCTGTCTTTCTCTCCTTCCTCCTCTTTATCCTCCCTTTCTTTCATTTTTGCTTCCAGAAGCAGAACTTCTCCACATTTTGTCGGAGCTTTGGCTGAGGGAGGGGCTGGGCTAATGTGGCCCTTTCAGGGAGTATGCCATGGCCAATTGTCGTTGCACCTTTCTTTGTTTCTGTCAAATCTGTTGGCCTTCTGGGGGGCCCCAGGCAGCAGCCTGCCTTGCCTAATGGCAAGCTACACCTCTGGATACTGGGGTTTGAGTATCTGCAGATATCCAATATTAACTGATACCTAGAGACTTTCTTAAAAGTGATTTTCTCTGAGTAAAAAAGTGAATGATCCTTTTGTCATGATGTTACAGATCAATAATAAACTAATGGAACAAACATTTAACATTTGATCACTGGCGTGTCAACACTATCCTTGGGACAGGCTATTTTATGTTACTATAAACAGCTCACATTAAGTGATCTGATCGTTACAACTTGTGCATTAAACTATGTCAGGTTAGTTATTCTTTAACAGCATTTCAATTATTCAACTAAATGCAAATTCAACTAAAACACAAAGACTTAGCCGCTCCAATAGTGGCCTTTTTATTTATTAGGCTACTTTAGGTATTTGTATCATAGCTTCTGACCCAGCCCTGTTTAGTTGCCGTTAGCATTAGCATAAGCCTGCTAGCTTTAGCATACTGTTGCTAGCCATGTCATTTATTTTATTTATTTATTTAAGATGGGACAGTGCATATTAATTAACATGAGTCCTCAAAGTCCACATGTAAATATGCCAGAGTTAGCCACAATGGCTAATTTTCATCTGTAGTCCCAGGGCAGGTTGCTGTCTTCAGAACAACAAGCACAACAGACATGAACAAAAGACAAGATAAAATTTTGCGCGTCGATCAAAAATACACTTGCGAAGGTTAAAACTCTCCAGGTTCTTCCCTACAAAATGACATACAGCTAGTCCATATTCACTTAGATTTAGTTGGTGAAAGTTGTGTTTTTAAAACGGTGAGAAACAAAACTGGTATCGGATTGGATATTTGTAGCTGATACTCAATATCGGATCAGTGCATCTCTAATCTAAATGCAAAGGCTGCACATTTAGTCAGATAAAGCCTAAATCGCCAAAAATAAAGATCCAGGAGCAGAGAAAGCAAACTCGGACAGAGCGCAGACGGATCACACAGCGGTGCTCGCTGTAAAGTCAGACCCAGGAGAGTGAGAGGAGGCGGAGCAGAGGCAGCAGGCGTGGCTTCAGTCTGAATGACACCTGCGGAGTGCGGATGCTCTGGACACTTCAGGCGCATAAATATAGCAAGTAAAATGGATTTAACTGATCAGAAACACACTTTAGTTAAACTGAAGGTGCGGAATGAAGGAATAGTTGCGACGGAAATTGCAGATTATTGGAATAGTTTCGGGCTTTAGAAAAAGTTGCAAAGCCGCACTGATTTTGCGGCTTCCTTGATTTTCGCAACGGCAAAGGAAACCCAGACTGAGTTATGAGTCTTTTTACCAGTAAGAGCACATGCTGCATAACCACACAATTTAATAACTTTACCTGCGGCCTCACACAATGACGTCCAACGCCATTAAAGCAGCATTTCTGAAAACCATCACAGTCACAGTCTTTGCAACATGGACTTCTTGCCGCACGACAGTCTCCTGGTTCAGGTAAAGACACAAAGAAGAAGCGCATTACAATCAAAAACAATTGAAGTAAAAAGCCTTTGTTACTTTTCACCCAACATCAACTGAAGAAAGAAGGTTCACTTACTTTAAACACAAAAAGAAGCTCTAATCAAATGATAGATTTGTTTATAATGATCCTTCTGGTTCATGTTAGTCTTAAAGAGACGAGATGCAAGTTGGCCATTTTATACTCACTACTGCCACCTCAGGTCTTAAGCGTAACTGCAGCTTCTATATTAAGCTCATGCATGACGGCTCTTCGGACCCGAATTAAAGGGACTATACAGAGTTTAAAAATGTGAAAATGAAGTATTTTCCACCCCCTACATGTTTCAACAATGTCCTAATGTGTAGAATGAGCTCAGACCTGTTCACCACAACCGCCTCTAAAATCCTGCACTGTCACTCAGAAAGGTGTTAATTCGGGTCCGAAGTGCCGTCATGCACGAGCTTGATATAGAAGCTGCAGTTACACCTATGACCTGAGGTGGCAGTATACAATGGCTAACTTGCATCTAGCCCCTTTAAAGGAATAGGCCACCGTTTTTACATACTAAGATATGTTCTTACCTCACTTTAGACGTGTTAATATATCCCCGTCTGGTCTTTGTCCGTGCGCTCTGCCAGGCAAACGGAGCACATACGCAGCCTCTCCCACATGTCACATAGCTCCGAAAAAGCTCACGATAGAAGCTACCAAGCTCTTCCACGTTTTCCCTATTTAAATAAAGTTACGTGAAGTGTTTTCATGCGAAGTATATTTACACAGAAATGTAACATGTCGATTTTATAAGCAAATAAAAAGGGGGACTATATTGTGAGGCGTAATGATACGAGGAGTAAAACGTCCGCGCAGTAACTCCTAAAGACTTCCCCCCGCTCACTTCCGTCAATAACCTTTAGGAGTTACTGCAGCTATGTGACATGTGGGAGAGGCTGCGTATGTGCTCCGTTTGCGTGACAGAGCGCACGGACAAAGACCAGACGGGGATATATTAACTCGACTAAAGTGAGGTAAGAACATATTTTAGTATATAAAAACGGTGGCCTATTCCTTTAAGACCTTTGTGAGTGACAGTGCAGGATTTTAGAGGCAGTTGTGGTGAACAGGTCTGGGCTTATTCTACACATTAGGACATGGCTGGAACATGTAGGGGGAGGAAAATACATAATTTTAACAGTTTTAAACTCTGTATAGTCCCTTTAAAGGAATAGGCCACCGTTTTTACATACTGAGATATGTTCTTACCTTAGCTTTGACGAGTTCTTTAGGACCTGTCTGGTCTTCCCCCGTGCCTTCAATCACGTAAACACAGCGCAGTCGGCGTTAGCATTTAGCCTCTCCCCCTCTCCACTATAGCTCCAAAACAGGTCAAGATAGAAGCTACCAAGCTCTTCCACGTTTTCCCTCTTTAAATATGGTTACGTGAAGTGTTCCACTACAAAGTATAATTACACAAAATTAAACAATGTGGATTTTCTAAGCGGATAAGAAGGGGGGACTATATTGTAAGGCGTAATAATACCAGGAGTAATTTGGCATCCGCACAGTAAAGTGAAGATTACTGCGCGGATTTCGAACTACTCCTGGTATTATTACGCCTTACCATATAGTTTCCCCTTTTATCCGCTTAGAAAATCCACATTGTTTAATTTTGTGTAATTATACTTTGTAGTGTAACACTTCACGTAACCATATTTAAAGAGGGAAAATGTGGAAGAGTTTGGTAGCTTCTATCTTCACCTGGTTTGGAGCTATAGAGGAGAGGGGGAGAGGCTAAATGCTAGCGCCGTCTGCGCTGTGTTTACGTGACTGAAGGCACGGGGGAAGACCAGACAGGTCCTAAAGAACTCGTCAAAGCTAAGGTAAGAACATATCTCAGTATGTAAAAACGGTGGCCTATTCCTTTAAGGTGCAGATGAACTTTATAACAAAGCAGTGAAATGTAACATTTGCATCAATCAGACGATGGCACTGACAAAACAGGTGAAAAAGAATATGTTTTGTGGGTCTTAGCTTTCAAATAGGGCGTTACTCTGGCCTATTACAAAACTTACACAAGTATATTACTTTATTCAGTAACTAAGGAATAAAACATACTTACACAAAACACGGGAATATATTAGTCATTACATTTCAAGTAACTTGAGTGAATAAAAAAATGCCAAACTCCCCCCTAATAAAATGCAGCACCAGATACAGTTGGACTGAATAAGATCTGCAGTCTGTAGTTAATGTCGTCAAAACAAAATGAATGAGAATGGGGGGAAAGCGAAGGAAAAGGAAATCTCTGACTGCAGTTTTGCTCCGTGGCATTATTACTATATTCATTTTATATGTTGCCAAAAGTAACTCAAAGTAGTGTAACTCAGCTACATTTATATGTAATACAAACATATTACATTACTAGAGCTGTAATCACTAATATACAATAATAAAATGTTTTCTCAACACTGATTGTGACTTGTAAAACAAATAAATACCTGTGACTGAGTAAACACATCTTCTAAACCGACAGCCGTCGTCGCAGCATTTCTGGCCTGAGCGACAGTCTCTGTCTGTGGAGCACCTCGTGCACAACACCAACGGGATTATTCGAGGACAGGATCCGGGTTTGGACAAGCCTGAGGAGAAGAAACATTACTTTAGTTCGATCAAAAACAAAGTCAAAGGAGAGATATACTATAAACAAGGCTGCCATTGTGTTTGTGATAGATTCAGTCAGTGTGTGGCCGTGTTACACAGTGACAGTATCATGTTACTGAGGTCACATTCACAGCCCCCTCTTGATTCGAAACCGGGCACATTCGCGCAGATAGCCCGGTTCGTTTGAAACTCATTATAAGGTCAGTAGATTATGGATCACAGACACCACTCTGGAGCTGTGATGTCATCTTTGTGGAGACGTCGTAACAACGGAGCCACGTAAACGGCGTTTTGAGATCTTTCCACTCTGGGACCTGGTCTGGAATTGTTTGTTTGTGGGAGCATGGTGTAAGTGGGATAATAGTTATTTCTGATAATGGACACCTCAGAGTGCATTATCCCTTACATACAAGATAGGAAATAAAAATACATGTAAATCATTGTTCTTATTTGCTAATTATTATTATTTTAATAGTGCATTATGATTTGTGGACTTGAGTGACCATTCAATATCTGTATTACCTGACTTCACACACCGCCACCAACAGCCGTCATATCTGCATGCCTCACATTTTGGACAGTCTCTGTCCGTCTCGCACTTGTCACAGGACGACCCCGGGCGAGAAACAGGACAGGCACCTGAGGGAAAGTCCAGTGCAATGTTTACATTCACGTCACCGAGACACATAAACTCCTGCTCTTTATCCTGTCGTTGTAATAAGACTCAATGACACCAGGATAATAGACTAAAATTCAGGACTGTGATAATCAATTTTTCCCATGAATATTGACACCATTTAAACTCCAAGAGACATCGACCCGTTATTGATTACCTGATGTCCGCACACACGTCTGCTTACAGTCTACCAAGCAGCATTTGTAGCCGTCTTTACAGTGGCAGTCTGAGGCGCAGTCGTCACACGGCTTTGGAACAGGAATGGTTTCTGGTTTGGGTTAAACACAATGAAATGTAAGTAAAAAAACATAATATGTTTTTTGATATTATGTTTATATATAACTATATATAACTATATATAGTTATATAATATATATAACTATATATAGTTATATATATTATATAACTAGAAATGCAATGGCTGCGCCATTGCGATTGACTGCGGAATTGCGGGAAGCCAATGCATAAATTGCATAAACTGTTCAAATTGCATAAATTGCTTAATTTGCATACTCTAATTTGCATAAACTGGTAAAATGCATAAAATGTCATGTTGCATAAACTCTTTCAAATTCATAAATCCTAAATGGCATAAACTCTTAAGTTGCATAAACGGTTTAAAATGCATAAAGTGGTTAATTTGCATAAATTGTTAATATTGCATAAACTTTTATATCCCATAAACTGGTCAAACTGTTGAAATGGCCTCAGTGCTTCAATGGCAGAAGCTGCACAAATGGCTGAAAGTCCTGGAGTCTCCCCATTTGCTGGATTCGCACATACACACTAATGCAAAAATTTCAAACTCTCGTATAAAAAAAATAGAAATCTGCAGAAGGCCAATTTTTTCTCAAAACCCACAAGTTGCATAAGCTGAACATGCACAAAGTGCAGAAATTGCATAAAATGCAGAAAAAAGTGCAGAAAGGCATGGATTTGCCGCAGCCCCATTATAAGTCAATGGGAAAAATCTCCGACATTTTGGCCGATTGCGGAAAAAACGTAAATTGCAGAAGTCCCAAAAGTAATAGCACCCTTCTCCTCAACATGCGGAACATTTTGATGCATAACTTGCATAAATTGCACAAAGCATGAAGGTGCTGAAAGCTCTAGAAAATCGGGAAAAAGATGGAAGAGGAATAATAACTAGAAATGCGATTGACTGCGGAATTGCGGGAAGCGAATGCAGAAATTGCATAAACTGTTCAAATTGCAGAAATTGCTTAATTTGCATAATCTAATTTGCATAAACTGGTAAAATGCATAAAATGTCATGTTGCATGAACTGTATAAACTGCATAAAGTGGTAAAATGCATGAATGGGTTAATTTGCATAAAGTAAGTACATTGCATAAGCTCTTTAAAATTCATGAATCCTAAATGGCATAAACTCTTAAGTTGCATAAACTGGTTAAACTGTTGA
>NC_136860.1:4656756-4769256 GCF_951799975.1 Gobius niger
TATTTTCCTCCCACATGTTCCAACCATGTCCTAATGTGTAGAATGAGCTCAGACCTGTTCACCACAACTGCCTCTACAATCCTGCACTGTCACTCAAGAAGGTGTTAATTTGGGTCGAGCTTCACATACAAGGTGCAGTTACACAAAAGACCTGAGGGGGCAGTAGTGAGTATAAAATGACCAACTTGCATCTAGTCTCTTTAACAAATGCTGAATTATGAATATAGTTTTCCACTAAATAAAGATACAAAGACATAAAGAGGAGAAAAGTGGTTCAACAGCCCATAAATACATAAATAACGGAGAATTGCTAATGCTAACGGCTAGCCAGCGCTAGCTACAACTGCCGTTTTTTCAGTTCTAATGAACAATCTGCTGAGAGAAAATATCCACATGGGCCCAAGTTACACTTGACTTTATTTGTATGTGATAAATAAGTTCATATTCCACCAGAAAATGGCTAAAAAGAGTGGAAGCCATGCCCCCTTTTATGACGCAAAGCCGTCTGTATAATTGATTTCACACACTTTTTTAAACAGCAGTTAAATCTTAAATTCTGACAATATTTTTAAAACTAAAATGCAGCACAAACACACAAACCGTTAATCTGCATTACCTGACTTCACACACTTTCTCCAACAGCCGTCAGATTCACATCGCTCACATCTTTTACAATCTCTGTCGGTCTCGCACTTGTGACAGATTCTCCCCGTGGGAGGGAGGGGACAGAGACCTGAGTGAAACATACAAATAAAGCGCTTTGTTTCTTTTCAAGTCTAGTGCAATGTTTACATTCACGTCACTGAGACACATTTTAAACTCAATGTTCATGAATTACCTGATGTCGGCACACACGCCAGCTTACAGCCGTCAGAGCAGCATTTGCAGCCGACCTCACACTGGCAGTCTGAGGCGCAGTCGTCACACGGCTCTGGATCAGGAATGATTTCTGGTTTGGGTTAAACACAAGGAAATGTTAAAAATTCTAATATAATGATGTTTGCTTCTGCCCTGTTATAGATGTTTTCAAAACCTTGAGTTGTCCTGCATTACCGGGCTTCACACGCAAGCGTCGTGCGATACGTCGTCAGTGTGTTTGGCCCCTGACAGGAGTTTTGTCACAACCTAAAGCAGGGGTCTCCAACTGCCGGACTTGGTTCCAGATCCGGACCTCGAGAGGCTTTTGTCTGGACCCTAAAGCCTTTTCATCCTCTCAGTTTACTTCATTTCTAAGGCCGAATTAAAAAATATCTAAACAATCTGAATAACACTGAAATAAATTGGGAAAATGATAGTTTCATTGATCAGATCTGCAATGTAAATAGACAACCTGTGCTCATGTTTTAACATTTTCAACAGCAACAACTCCATTATGAAACTTTTGAAAGATAACTTTGCAGACCGGCAGCTGATTTAGTTTGGGACACCTGACCCAAAGACTTGGATCTACTAAACTTTTAGTTGTGCTGTTTTTCTCCTCAACAAGAAAGTTTCACTTTCTTTCTTGGTTTTTTCTTGGTTTTATTTGGTCGGGACAGTGCATGTTAATGAATATACATGGGTCTCATGCATGTAAACAAGCCACACCAGATTGTAGCCTTGGGCTAATTTCCATCCGTCGTCCCCCAGGCGCACTCTCAAACACAATTCATCCTGGCCTATTGTACATGTTTTTAGTGGTAGGGGAAACCGGAGTGCCCGGAGGAAACCTACGCAGACACGGGGAGAACATGCAAACTCCACACAGAAAGGCCCCGTCCTGGTGGGAATCGAACCCGGACCTTCTAGCTGTGAAGCACGAGCACTAACCGCTGTGCTACCGTGCCACTTCTGGGTATTTGAGCGTTTCAACGTAATCAATAAAAGCTTAATTATTGTATTTTCCTTTTTTTGCATACTCGATTATCAAATACTTGTCAGATACAAGTAAAAAAGTAAAATAAAATCTATATTGCAACAGTGCAGAATACGTGAAAAACGTAATTCTTGATTTTGCATCTTCCTTTTGAAATCGAAAAAAAAATAATGTGACCGCAAAAGTACACAGACCATGATGCCACTTACAGTAACATAGTGCTACTTTTCTTGTGGGAAACACTTCTATACAACATGTACAAAGCCTTTTTTTTGACAGCTCTATGGATACAGACGGCATCTCTGGAATTGCCCATATATGGTCATGTTTTAAAACAGGGAAGGGGGAAAACAATTGAGAAAAATGTAAACTTTCTCTAATTATTCAGAGGAAAACTATTTTAACAAATGCTGAATTATGAATACAGTTTTCTACTAAATAAAGATACAAAGACATGGAGAGGAGCAAAGTGGTTCAACAGCCCATAAATACATAAATAACGGAGAATGCTAACATGATGCTGTTATGTTAGCATCGTGCTAATGCTAATGGAGAGCCAGTGCTTGCTACGACTGCCGTTTTTTCACTTCTACTGAACAATCTGCTGAGAGAAAATATCCATATGGGCTCAAATTACACTTGACTTTATTTGTATGTGATAAATAAGTTCATATTCCACCAGAAAATGGCGAAAAAATTATATTTTCCCCCTTGGCGAAGCCACGCCCCCTTCTATGACGCGATGCCGTCTACATAATTAATTTCACACACAAACAGCAGTTAAATCTTTGATTCTGTCAATATTTTTAAAACTAAAATGCAACACAAACAAACAAACCGTTAATCTGCATTACCTGACTTCACACACTTTCTCCAACAGCCGTCAGATTCACATCGCTCACATCTTTTACAGTCTTTGTCGGCCTTGCACTCGTCACAGGGCTTTGAGAGAGGACGGGGACAGGGACCTGAGTGAAACATACAAATAAAAAGCTTTGTTTCCAGTTCTCTGCAATGTTTGCATTCACGTCACTGAGACACATTTTAAACTCAATGTTCATGAATTACCTGGTGTCCGCACACACGTCAGCTTACAGCCGTCAGAGCAGCATTTGAAGCCGTCTTTACAGTGGCAGTCTGAGGCGCAGTCATCACATGGCTTCGGAGGAACAATGATTTCTGGTTTGGAAACAAGGAAATGTAAAAAATAATCAGCATTTGTTTTTCCATTTTCCCGCCTTTGATTCTATCCTTTCTTATTTCAAGATAGATCCATACGAAATGTTCCAAATCATCATGCAAATTGTATTTCAGTGTCACAAAGGTAAAAAAAACCCTCAATCTCAGACGCCTGTGATGATTAGTTGTCAGGTTAAGCCCAGTTAAAGGGACTATACGGAGTTTAAACATGTTAAAATTAAGCATTTCCCTCCTACATGTTCCAGCCATGTCCTAATGTGTAGAATGAGCTCACACCTGTTCACCACAACTGCCTCTAAAATCCTGCACTGTCACTCAAGAAGGTGTTACTTTGGGTCGAGCTTAATATACAAGGTGCAGTTACACAAAAGACCTGAGGTGGCAGTAGTGAGCATAAAATGACCAACTTGCCTCTAGTCTCTTTAACAAATACTGAATTATGAATATAGTTTTCTACTAAATAAAGATACAAAGACATAAAGAGGAGCAAAGTGGTTCAACAGCCCACAGATACATAAATAACGGAGAACGTTAACATGATGCTCCATGTTAGCATCATGCTAATGCTAATGGCTAGCCAGCGCTAGCTACGACTGCCGTTTTTTCACTTCTAAAGAACAATCTGCTGAGAGAAAATATCCATATGGGCCCAAGTTACACTTGACTTTATTTGTATGTGATAAATAAGTTCATATTCCACCAGAAAATGGCTAAAAACATTCTATTTTCCCATTGGCGAAGCCACGCCCCCTTCTATGACACGATGCCGTCTTTATTTATTACTTGATTTCACACACTTTTTTAAACAGCAGTTAAATCTTCGATTCTGTCAATATATTTAAAACTAAAATGCAACACAAACAAACAAACCGTTAATCTGCATTACCTGACTTCACACACTTTCTCCAACAGCCGTCAGATTCACATCGCTCACATCTTTTACAGTCTTTGTCGGTCTTGCACTCGTGACAGGGCTTTGAGAGAGGACGGGGACAGGGACCTGAGTGAAACATACAAATAAAAAGCTTTGTTTCTTTTCCAGTTCACTGCAATGTTTGCATTCACGTCACTGAGACACATTTTAAACTCAATGTTCATGAATTACCTGGTGTCTGCACACACGTCAGCTTACAGCCGTCAGAGCAGCATTTGAAGCCGTCTTTACAGTGGCAGTCTGAGGCGCAGTCATCACAAGGCTTCGGAGGAACAATGATTTCTGGTTTGGAAACAAGGAAATGTAAAAAATAATCAGCATTTGTTTTTGCATTTTCACCCCTTCGATTCTATCCTTTCTTATTTCAAGATAGATCCATAGAAAATGTTCCAAATTATTATGCAAATTGTATTTCAGTGTCATGAAGGTTAAAAAAAGAACTCAATCTCAGACGCCTGTGATGATTAGTTGTCAGGTTAAGCCCAGTTAAAGGGACTATACAGAGTTTAAAAATGTTAAAATAAAGCGCTTTCCTCCCACATGTTCCAGCCATGTCCTAATGTGTAGAATGAGCTCAGACCTGTTCACCACAACTGCCTCTAAAATCCTGCACTGTCACTCAAGAAGGTGTTACTTTGGCAGAGGTGGGAGTAAGTCACTAAATGCAAGTCTCGAGTCAAGTCCAAGTCGTGAAGGTCCAAGTCCCAAGGAAGTCCAAGTCAATCGGTCATGGGGTCAAGTCAAGTCAAGTCAAGTCATAGCTTTTGTAAAGTCAAGTCAAGTCAAGTCTTGCTTTAGCCGGCAAGTCACCTCAAGTCACAAACGCCAGCGTGTCTACTTTTCATGTGTTTAATCTTGAAAATAACAAGTGCTTTCTCAAGATACCGTAATTTTGAAAATTTAGGCTAAAATCAAACTTTTAAAAAATCATGGATTTAATATTTAAACGCTACAACATTCAAAACATATGTATTATAAATAAACAGTCTATGTACGAAATTGATGGGACAGCATTTTAAGGAAGGGGGCCCGGGGGGGCGACTTAAAAAATATGAAATATAGTATTTTAAATATGAGCTGCTTTTCCCTGCAGTCTGAAACATAAATATAAAATAATATTTTATTTTTGTTAGTGTCTGGCAGTTTTTCTGTCAGTGGTTCCCCTGTAATGCCCCAGCCCCTGTATACTCGGATTCGCCCCTGCTCAAAGTAGAGTCCGCGTAGCTTTCAGTCCCACTGTCACTGGGCTGTGTGCGGATGCGTAAAAGAGCCATTAAATGCTGTAAACTTTGTGTGAACACCTTAAAACATCGAAAAGCCCCAAGATTCCTGTTGATTAATCAGCTCTTACATCGTGGTTCTGGAGGCTCCGTCTGCGCTGTAGGTCCAGCCCATTTTTTCAAACGTTGTTCTGTCCGTAACCTCTTCACTCGGTTTAGATAACTTTTAATGCACGTATTTCGACCTCGTATTTCCTCCTGCCTTTACGCGCTGTGTTGATTAGAAGTGCTGTGTTGGGAAACCGAACACGCATGTGGCTAATTACCATATGTAAACATAGATGCGCCGCTTTTACGAAATGAATCCTGATCTTTCGACAGTTTCACTCTAATAAATAACTATAAAGTCACAGCAAGTCATTGAGAATCATTGGCCTCAAGTCCAAGTTAAGTCTCGAGTCACAAACAGCAAGTCCCAAGTCAAGTCAAGTCTTTTCGGAGCTTTGGTCAAGTAAGTCTCAAGTCCCGAAAATTGCGACTCGAGTCAAGTCATGTGACTCGAGTCTCCCACCTCTGTACTTTGGGTCGAGCTTAATATACAAGGTGCAGTTACACAAAAGACCTGAGGTGGCAGTAGTGAGCATAAAATGACCAACTTGCCTCTAGTCTCTTTAACAAATACTGAATTATGAACACAGTTTTCTACTAAATAAAGATACAAAGACATAAAGAGGAGCAAAGTGGTTCAACAGCCCACAGATACATAAATAACGGAGAACGTTAACATGATGCTCCATGTTAGCATCATGCTAATGCTAATGGCTAGCCAGCGCTAGCTACGACTGCCGTTTTTTCACTTCTAAAGAACAATCTGCTGAGAGAAAATATCCATATGGGCCCAAGTTACACTTGACTTTATTTGTATGTGATAAATAAGTTCATATTCCACCAGAAAATGGCTACAAACATTCTATTTTCCCATTGGCGAAGCCACGCCCCCTTCTATGACACGATGCCGTCTTTATTTATTACTTGATTTCACACACTTTTTTAAACAGCAGTTAAATCTTCGATTCTGTCAATATATTTAAAACTAAAATGCAACACAAACAAACAAACCGTTAATCTGCATTACCTGACTTCACACACTTTCTCCAACAGCCGTCAGATTCACATCGCTCACATCTTTTACAGTCTTTGTCGGTCTTGCACTCGTGACAGGGCTTTGAGAGAGGACGGGGACAGGGACCTGAGTGAAACATACAAATAAAAAGCTTTGTTTCTTTTCCAGTTCACTGCAATGTTTGCATTCACGTCACTGAGACACATTTTAAACTCAATGTTCATGAATTACCTGGTGTCTGCACACACGTCAGCTTACAGCCGTCAGAGCAGCATTTGAAGCCGTCTTTACAGTGGCAGTCTGAGGCGCAGTCATCACAAGGCTTCGGAGGAACAATGATTTCTGGTTTGGAAACAAGGAAATGTAAAAAATAATCAGCATTTGTTTTTGCATTTTCACCCCTTCGATTCTATCCTTTCTTATTTCAAGATAGATCCATAAAATCAAACTTTTAAAAAATCATGGATTTAATATTTAAACGCTACAACATTCAAAACATATGTATTATAAATAAACAGTCTATGTACGAAATTGATGGGACAGCATTTTAAGGAAGGGGGCCCGGGGGGGCGACTTAAAAAATATGAAATATAGTATTTTAAATATGAGCTGCTTTTCCCTGCAGTCTGAAACATAAATATAAAATAATATTTTATTTTTGTTAGTGTCTGGCAGTTTTTCTGTCAGTGGTTCCCCTGTAATGCCCCAGCCCCTGTATACTCGGATTCGCCCCTGCTCAAAGTAGAGTCCACGTAGCTTTCAGTCCCACTGTCACTGGGCTGTGTGCGGATGCGTAAAAGAGCCATTAAATGCTGTAAACTTTGTGTGAACGCCTTAAAACATCGAAAAGCCCCAAGATTCCTGTTGATTAATCAGCTCTTACATCGTGGTTCTGGAGGCTCCGTCTGCGCTGTAGGTCCAGCCCATTTTTTCAAACGTTGTTCTGTCCGTAACCTCTTCACTCGGTTTAGAAAACTTTTAATGCACGTATTTCGACCTCGTATTTCCTCCTGCCTTTACGCGCTGTGTTGATTAGAAGTGCTGTGTTGGGAAACCGAACACGCATGTGGCTAATTACCATATGTAAACATAGATGCGCCGCTTTTACGAAATGAATCCTGATCTTTCGACAGTTTCACTCTAATAAATAACTATAAAGTCACAGCAAGTCATTGAGAATCATTGGCCTCAAGTCCAAGTTAAGTCTCGAGTCACAAACAGCAAGTCCCAAGTCAAGTCAAGTCTTTTCGGAGCTTTGGTCAAGTAAGTCTCAAGTCCCGAAAATTGCGACTCGAGTCAAGTCATGTGACTCGAGTCTCCCACCTCTGTACTTTGGGTCGAGCTTAATATACAAGGTGCAGTTACACAAAAGACCTGAGGTGGCAGTAGTGAGCATAAAATGACCAACTTGCCTCTAGTCTCTTTAACAAATACTGAATTATGAACACAGTTTTCTACTAAATAAAGATACAAAGACATAAAGAGGAGCAAAGTAGTTCAACAGCCCATAGATACATAAAAAACGGAGAATGCTAACATGATGCTACATGTTAGGACCATGCTCATGCTGACGGCTAGCCAGCGCTAGCTAAAAACTGCCTTTTTTTCACTTCTACAGAAGAATCTGCTGAGAGAAAATATCCATATGGGCCCGAGTTACACTTGACTTTATTTGTATGTGATAAATAAGTTAGTTAAATAAATGAGTGGAAGCCACGCCCCCTTCTATGATGTGATGCCGTCTGCATAATTGATTTCACACACAAACAGCAGTTAAATCTTCGATTCTGTCAATATTTTTAAAACTAAAATGCAGCACAAACAAACAAACCGTTAATCTGCATTACCTGACTTCACACACTTTTTCCAACAGCCGTCAGATTCACATCGCTCACATCTTTTACAGTCTTTGTCGGCCTTGCACTCGTCACAGGGCTTTGAGAGAGGACGGGGACAGGGACCTGAGTGTAACATACAAATAAAAAGCTTTGTTTCTTTTCCAGTTCACTGCGATGTTTACATTCACGTCACTGAGACACATTTTAAACTCAATGTTCATGAATTACCTGGTGTCTGCACACACGTCAGCTTACAGCCGTCAGAGCAGCATTTGAAGCCGTCTTTACAGTGGCAGTCTGAGGCGCAGTCGTCACAAGGCTTCGGAGGAACAATGATTTCTGGTTTGGAAACAAGGAAATGTAAAAAATAATCAGCATTTGTTTTTGCATTTTCACCCCTTCGATTCTATCCTTTCTTATTTCAAGATAGATCTATACAAAATGTTCCAAATTATTATGCAAATTGTATTTCAGTGTCATAAAGGTTAAAAAAAGAACTCAATCTCAGACGCCTGTGATGATTAGTTGTCAGGTTAAGCCCAGTTAAAGGGACTATACTGAGTTTAAAAATGTTAAAATTAAGCATTTCCCTCCTACATGTTCCAGCCATGTCCTAATGTGTAGAATGAGCTCAGACCTGTTCACCACAACTGCCTCTAAAATCCTGCACTGTCACTCAAGAAGGTGTTACTTTGGGTCGAGCTTAATATACAAGGTGCAGTTACACAAAAGACCTGAGGTGGCAGTAGTGAGCATATAATGACCAACTTGCCTCTAGTCTCTTTAACAAATACTGAATTATGAATATAGTTTTCTACTAAATAAAGATACAAAGACATAAAGAGGAGCAAAGTGGTTCAACAGCCCATAGATACATAAATAACGGAGAACGTTAACATGATGCTCCATGTTAGCATCATGCTAATGCTAATGGCTAGCCAGCGCTAGCTACGACTGCCGTTTTTTCACTTCTACAGAACAATCTGCTGAGAGAAAATATCCATATGGGCCCAAGTTACACTTGACTTTATTTGTTTGTGATAAATAAGTTCATATTCCACCAGAAAATGGCTAAAAACATTCTATTTTCCCATTGGCGAAGCCACGCCCCCTTCTATGACACGATGCCGTCTTTATGTATTACTTGATTTCACACACTTTTTTAAACATCAGTTAAATCTTCGATTCTGTCAATATATTTAAAACTAAAATGCAACACAAACAAACAAACCGTTAATCTGCATTACCTGACTTCACACACTTTCTCCAACAGCCGTCAGATTCACATCGCTCACATCTTTTACAGTCTTTGTCGGCCTTGCAGTCGTGACAGGGCTTTGAGTGAGGACGGGGACAGGGACCTGAGTGAAACATACAAATAAAAAGCTTTGTTTCTTTTCCAGTTCACTGCAATGTTTGCATTCACGTCACTGAGACACATTTTAAACTCAATGTTCATGAATTACCTGGTGTCTGCACACACGTCAGCTTACAGCCGTCAGAGCAGCATTTGAAGCCGTATTTACAGTGGCAGTCTGAGGCGCAGTCGTCACAAGGCTTCGGAGGAACAATGATTTCTGGTTTGGAAACAAGGAAATGTAAAAAATAATCAGTATTTGTTTTTGCATTTTCACCCCTTCGATTCTATCCTTTCTTATTTCAAGATAGATCCATAGAAAATGTTCCAAATTGTTATGCAAATTGTATTTCAGTGTCATGAAGGTTAAAAAAAGAACTCAATCTCAGACGCCTGTGATGATTAGTTGTCAGGTTAAGCCCAGTTAAAGGGACTATACAGAGTTTAAACATGTTAAAATTAAGCATTTCCCTCCCACATGTTCCAGCCATGTCCTAATGTGTAGAATGAGCTCAGACCTGTTCACCACAACTGCCTCTAAAATCCTGCACTGTCACTCAAGAAGGTGTTACTTTGGCAGAGGTGGGAGTAAGTCACTAAATGCAAGTCTCGAGTCAAGTCCAAGTCGTGAAGTTCCAAGTCCAAAGTAAGTCCAAGTCAATCGGTCATGGGGTCAAGTCAAGTCAAGTCAAGTCAAGTCTTGCTTTAGCCGGCAAGTCACCTCAAGTCACAAACGCCAGCGTGTCTACTCTTCATGTGTATTTGTATGTGATAAATAAGTTAGTTAAATAAATTAGTGGAAGCCACGCCCCCTTCTATGATGCGATGCCGTCTGCATAATTGATTTCACACACAAACAGCATTTAAATCTTCGATTCTGTCAATATTTTTAAAACTACAATGCAGCACAAACAAACAAACCGTTAATCTGCATTACCTGACTTCACACACTTTCTCCAACAGCCGTCAGATTCACATCGCTCACATCTTTTACAGTCTTTGTCGGCCTTGCAGTCGTGACAGGGCTTTGAGTGAGGACGGGGACAGGGACCTGAGTGAAACATACAAATAAAAAGCTTTGTTTCTTTTCCAGTTCACTGCAATGTTTGCATTCACGTCACTGAGACACATTTTAAACTCAATGTTCATGAATTACCTGGTGTCTGCACACACGTCAGCTTACAGCCGTCAGAGCAGCATTTGAAGCCGTATTTACAGTGGCAGTCTGAGGCGCAGTCGTCACAAGGCTTCGGAGGAACAATGATTTCTGGTTTGGAAACAAGGAAATGTAAAAAATAATCAGTATTTGTTTTTGCATTTTCACCCCTTCGATTCTATCCTTTCTTATTTCAAGATAGATCCATAGAAAATGTTCCAAATTGTTATGCAAATTGTATTTCAGTGTCATGAAGGTTAAAAAAAGAACTCAATCTCAGACGCCTGTGATGATTAGTTGTCAGGTTAAGCCCAGTTAAAGGGACTATACAGAGTTTAAACATGTTAAAATTAAGCATTTCCCTCCCACATGTTCCAGCCATGTCCTAATGTGTAGAATGAGCTCAGACCTGTTCACCACAACTGCCTCTAAAATCCTGCACTGTCACTCAAGAAGGTGTTACTTTGGCAGAGGTGGGAGTAAGTCACTAAATGCAAGTCTCGAGTCAAGTCCAAGTCGTGAAGTTCCAAGTCCAAAGTAAGTCCAAGTCAATCGGTCATGGGGTCAAGTCAAGTCAAGTCAAGTCAAGTCTTGCTTTAGCCGGCAAGTCACCTCAAGTCACAAACGCCAGCGTGTCTACTCTTCATGTGTATTTGTATGTGATAAATAAGTTAGTTAAATAAATTAGTGGAAGCCACGCCCCCTTCTATGATGCGATGCCGTCTGCATAATTGATTTCACACACAAACAGCATTTAAATCTTCGATTCTGTCAATATTTTTAAAACTACAATGCAGCACAAACAAACAAACCGTTAATCTGCATTACCTGACTTCACACACTTTCTCCAACAGCCGTCAGATTCACATCGCTCACATCTTTTACAGTCTTTGTCCGCCTTGCAGTCGTGACAGGGCTTTGAGAGAGGACGGGGACAGGGACCTGAGTGAAACATACAAATAAAAAGCTTTGTTTCTTTTCCAGTTCACTGCAATGTTTGCATTCACGTCACTGACACACATTTTAAACTCAATGTTCATGAATTACCTGGTGTCCGCACACACGTCAGCTTACAGCCGTCAGAGCAGCATTTGAAGCCGTCTTTACAGTGGCAGTCTGAGGCGCAGTCGTCACAAGGCTTCGGAGGAACAATGATTTCTGGTTTGGAAACAAGGAAATGTAAAAAATAATCAGCATTTGTTTTTGCATTTTCACCCCTTCGATTCTATCCTTTCTTATTTCAAGATAGATCCATACAAAATGTTCCAAATTATTATGCAAATTGTATTTCAGTGTCATAAAGGTTAAAAAAAGAACTCAATCTCAGACGCCTGTGATGATTAGTTGTCAGGTTAAGCCCAGTTAAAGGGACTATACGGTGTTTAAACATGTTAAAATTAAGCATTTCCCTCCTACATGTTCCAGCCATGTCCTAATGTGTAGAATGAGCTCAGACCTGTTCACCACAATTGCCTCTAAAATCCTGCACTGTCACTCAAGAAGGTGTTACTTTGGGTCGAGCTTAATATACAAGGTGCAGTTACACAAAAGACCTGAGGTGGCAGTAGTGAGCATAAAATGACCAACTTGCCTCTAGTCTCTTTAACAAATACTGAATTATGAATATAGTTTTCTACTAAATAAAGATACAAAGACATAAAGAGGAGCAAAGTGGTTCAACAGCCCATAGATACATAAATAACGGAGAACGTTAACATGATGCTCCATGTTAGCATCATGCTAATGCTAATGGCTAGCCAACGCTAGCTACGACTGCCGTTTTTTCACTTCTAAAGAACAATCTGCTGAGAGAAAATATCCATATGGGCCCAAGTTACACTTGAATTTATTTGTATGTGATAAATAAGTTCATATTCCACCAGAAAATGGCTAAAAACATTCTATTTTCCCATTGGCGAAGCCACGCCCCCTTCTATGACACGATGCCGTCTTAATGTGTTACTTGATTTCACTCACTTTTTTAAACATCAGTTAAATCTTCGATTCTGTCAATATATTTAAAACTAAAATGCAACACAAACAAACAAACCGTTAATCTGCATTACCTGACTTCACACACTTTCTCCAACAGCCGTCAGATTCACATCGCTCACATCTTTTACAGTCTTTGTCGGCCTTGCAGTCGTGACAGGGCTTTGAGTGAGGACGGGGACAGGGACCTGAGTGAAACATACAAATAAAAAGCTTTGTTTCTTTTCCAGTTCACTGCAATGTTTGCATTCACGTCACTGAGACACATTTTAAACTCAATGTTCATGAATTACCTGGTGTCTGCACACACGTCAGCTTACAGCCGTCAGAGCAGCATTTGAAGCCGTATTTACAGTGGCAGTCTGAGGCGCAGTCATCACAAGGCTTCGGAGGAACAATGATTTCTGGTTTGGAAACAAGGAAATGTAAAAAATAAACAGTATTTGTTTTTGCATTTTCACCCCTTCGATTCTATCCTTTCTTATTTCAAGATAGATCCATAGAAAATGTTCCAAATTATCATGCAAATTGTATTTCAGTGTCATGAAGGTTAAAAAAAGAACTCAATCTCAGACGCCTGTGATGATTAGTTGTCAGGTTAAGCCCAGTTAAAGGGACTATACGGTGTTTAAACATGTTAAAATTAAGCATTTCCCTCCTACATGTTCCAGCCATGTCCTAATGTGAAGAATGAGCTCAGACCTGTTCACCACAATTGCCTCTAAAATCCTGCACTGTCACTCAAGAAGGTGTTACTTTGGGTCGAGCTTAATATACAAGGTGCAGTTACACAAAAGACCTGAGGTGGCAGTAGTGAGCATAAAATGACCAACTTGCCTCTAGTGTCTTTAACAAATACTGAATTATGAATATAGTTTTCTACTAAATAAAGATACAAAGACATAAAGAGGAGCAAAGTGGTTCAACAGCCCATAGATACATAAATAACGGAGAACGTTAACATTAGGGATGCACCGATACCACTTTTTCTAAAACCGATATGAGTACGAGTACTTGGATTTAAGTACTCGCCGATACCGAATACCGATACGAGTACAAGGCATTTTCTTCAACATTCTTACTTTTTTTTTTTTTTTACAGCAGATTGGTTTGTAATTAGTAAATTTACTCATCTACATTTCCTTAAGTAAAGTAGGCGACACATTTAAGAGCAGTTATATTAGAATTGTGCTGATGCCATTTATTTATTTTTTATTTTCATTCAATATAATTTTTAATGTTTAATTTTTATTGCACTATCCATCATAGACAGAAAAGCCCATGTCCAAAATCTCCCCAATGCCTGAGCTTTATTCATTTATGTATTTTTATTTAACAATAGTATTGAGAGGTTACTTAAATGGTCTCTTTTCGTCTTTACTTCAGCTCCTGTAGATTTTCTCGTGTGTTTTGTAGTAACTTAGCGAGAAGCTACAGCGTTTTCATTGTTCTGCTGCAGCTCATTTTCCTCGATATAAACATGCTGTATGTCTTTTAGTTGGATTTTCTGAGGACTTTTTAGTCGCTGGGTTAGTTTTTCAGATGAATAAACCCCTGGGCTTAAAACGGCGTCAGAATGGCCAAAACTGCGCTAGCCGCGAGTTAGCAACATTAGCCTGTATGTTGTAAACACTGCAGACGCTGCAGCACAAACAACATTAAGCTCTGGTTAAATCCAGCTCAGACTCTGGTTTAGAGAGCGCAGTCTGTAATAAAGTCAGCTCTATGTGGATTATTGTATTTCCACTAAAGAATTCTCCAGTTTGTTGCTATTTTCTCTCCTCAGCTGAGAGCTGCGCCTCGTAGGTGCGCTGGCCGCACATCAAATGGTATCGGTTTCTGGTATCGGGACCTCATGAATGAGTACGAGTATGAGTACAAGCCTGTGGTATCGGCCCGATACCCGATACTGGTATCGGTATCGGTGCATCCCTAGTTAACATGATGCTCCATGTTAGCATCATGCTAATGCTAATGGCTAGCCAGCGCTAGCTACGACTGCCGTTTTTTCACTTCTACAGAACAATCTGCTGAGAGAAAATATCCATATGGGCCCAAGTTACACTTGACTTTATTTGTATGTGATAAATAAGTTCATATTCCACCAGAAAATGGCTAAAAACATTCTATTTTCCCATTGGCGAAGCCACGCCCCCTTCTATGACACGATGCCGTCTTAATGTATTACTTGATTTCACACACTTTTTTAAACATCAGTTAAATCTTCGATTCTGTCAATATATTTAAAACTAAAATGCAACACAAACAAACAAACCGTTAATCTGCATTACCTGACTTCACACACTTTCTCCAACAGCCGTCAGATTCACATCGCTCACATCTTTTACAGTCTTTGTCGGCCTTGCAGTCGTGACAGGGCTTTGAGTGAGGACGGGGACAGGGACCTGAGTGAAACATACAAATAAAAAGCTTTGTTTCTTTTCCAGTTCACTGCAATGTTTGCATTCACGTCACTGAGACACATTTTAAACTCAATGTTCATGAATTACCTGGTGTCTGCACACACGTCAGCTTACAGCCGTCAGAGCAGCATTTGAAGCCGTCTTTACAGTGGCAGTCTGAGGCGCAGTCATCACAAGGCTTCGGAGGAACAATGATTTCTGGTTTGGAAACAAGGAAATGTAAAAAATAAACAGTATTTGTTTTTGCATTTTCACCCCTTCGATTCTATCCTTTCTTATTTCAAGATAGATCCATAGAAAATGTTCCAAATTATTATGCAAATTGTATTTCAGTGTCATGAAGGTTAAAAAAAGAACTCAATCTCAGACGCCTGTGATGATTAGTTGTCAGGTTAAGCCCAGTTAAAGGGACTATACTGAGTTTAAAAATGTTAAAATAAAGCATTTTCCTCCCACACGTTCCAGCCATGTCCTAATGTGTAGAATGAGCTCAGACCTGTTCACCACAACTGCCTCTAAAATCCTGCACTGTCACTCAAGAAGGTGTTACTTTGGCAGAGGTGGGAGTAAGTCACTAAATGCAAGTCTCGAGTCAAGTCCAAGTCGTGAAGGTCCAAGTCCCAAGGAAGTCCAAGTCAATCGGTCATGGGGTCAAGTCAAGTCAAGTCATAGCTTTTGTAAAGTCAAGTCAAGTCAAGTCTTGCTTTAGCCGGCAAGTCACCTCAAGTCACAAACGCCAGCGTGTCTACTTTTCATGTGTTTAATCTTGAAAATAACAAGTGCTTTCTCAAGATACCGTAATTTTGAAAATTTAGGCTAACATCAAACTTTTAAAAACTCATGGATTTGGATTTAAAGTCTAATTAATATTTAAACGCCACAACATTCAAAACATATGTATTATAAATAAACAGTCTATGTACGAAATTGCTGGGACAGCATTTTAAGGAAGGGGGCCCGGGGGGGCGACTTAAAAAATATGAAATATAGAATTTTAAATATGAGCTGCTTTTCCCTGCAGTCTGAAACATAAATATAAAATAACATTTTATTTTTGTTAGTTTCTGGCAGTTTTTCTGTCAGTGGTTCCCCTGTAATGCCCCAGCCCCTGTATACTCGGATTCGCCCCTGCTCAAAGTAGATTCCGCATAGCTTTCAGTCCCGCTGTCACTGGGCTGTGTGCGGATGCGTAAAAGAGCCATTAAATGCTGTAAACTTTGTGTGAACACCTTAAAACATCGAAAAGCCCCAAGATTCCTGTTGATTAATCAGCTCTTACATCGTGGTTCTTGAGGCTCCGTCTGCGCTGTAGGTCCAGCCCATTTTTTCAAAAGTTGTTCTGTCCGTAACCTCTTCACTCGGTTTAGAAAACTTTTAATGCACGTATTTCGACCTCGTATTTCCTCCTGCCTTTACGCGCTGTGTTGATTAGAAGTGCTGTGTTGGGAAACCGAACACGCATGTGGCTAATTACCATATGTAAACATAGATGCGCCGCTTTTACGAAATGAATCCTGATCTTTCGACAGTTTCACTCTAATAAATAACTATAAAGTCACAGCAAGTCATTGAGAGTCATTGGCCTCAAGTCCAAGTTAAGTCTCGAGTCACAAACAGCAAGTCCCAAGTCAAGTCAAGTCTTTTCGGAGCTTTGGTCAAGTAAGTCTCAAGTCCCGAAAATTGCGACTCGAGTCAAGTCATGTGACTCGAGTCTCCCACCTCTGTACTTTGGGTCGAGCTTAATATACAAGGTGCAGTTACACAAAAGACCTGAGGTGGCAGTAGTGAGCATAAAATGACCAACTTGCCTCTAGTCTCTTTAACAAATACTGAATTATGAATATAGTTTTCTACTAAATAAAGATACAAAGACATAAAGAGGAGCAAAGTAGTTCAACAGCCCATAGATACATAAAAAACGGAGAATGCTAACATGATGCTACATGTTAGGACCATACTCATGCTAACGGCTAGCCAGCGAAAGCTAAAAACTGCCTTTTTTTCACTTCTACAGAGCAATCTGCTGAGAAAAAATATCCATATGGGCCCGAGTTACACATGACTTTATTTATGTGCGATAAATAAGTTAGTTAAATAAATTAGTGGAAGCCACGCCCCCTTCTATGATGCGATGCCGTCTGCATAATTGATATCACACACAAACAGCAGTTAAATCTTCGATTCTGTCAATATTTTTAAAACTAAAATGCAGCACAAACAAACAAACCGTTAATTTGCATTACCTGACTTCACACACTTTCTCCAACAGCCGTCAGATTCACATCGCTCACATCTTTTACAGTCTTTGTCGGTTTTGCACTCGTCACAGGGCTTTGAGAGAGGACGGGGACAGGGACCTGAGTGTAACATACAAATAAAAAGCTTTGTTTCTTTTCCAGTTCACTGCGATGTTTACATTCACGTCACTGAGACACATTTTAAACTCAATGTTCATGAATTACCTGGTGTCCGCACACACGTCAGCTTACAGCCGTCAGAGCAGCATTTGAAGCCGTCTTTACAGTGGCAGTCTGAGGCGCAGTCGTCACAAGGCTTCGGAGGAACAATGATTTCTGGTTTGGAAACCAGGAAATGTAAAAAATAATCAGCATTTGTTTTTGCATTTTCACCCCTTCGATTCTATCCTTTCTTATTTCAAGATAGATCCATACAAAATGTTCCAAATTATTATGCAAATTGCATTTCAGTGTCATAAAGGTTAAAAAAAGAACTCAATCTCAGACGCCTGTGATGATTAGTTGTCAGGTTAAGCCCAGTTAAAGGGACTATACGGAGTTTAAACATGTTAAAATTAAGCATTTCCCTCCTACATGTTCCAGCCATGTCCTAATGTGTAGAATGAGCTCAGACCTGTTCACCACAACTGCCTCTAAAATCCTGCACTGTCACTCAAGAAGGTGTTACTTTGGGTCGAGCTTAATATACAAGGTGCAGTTACACAAAAGACCTGAGGTGGCAGTAGTGAGCATAAAATGACCAACTTGCCTCTAGTCTCTTTAACAAATACTGAATTATGAATATAGTTTTCTACTAAACAAAGAGACAAACAGTGGTGTAGTCTACGTGATACGCAGGTATATGCCGTATAACCACTAGAAGGCCTGCAGCATTTCAGTATAACCACTAAAGTGGGAAAAGATACGTATCACTCATTTGCCCAGTGTTATTTTTGTGTTTTCTGACTGTTTAGAGACCAGCACAAACTCCACCCTAAGCTATTTCCTCCCCTGATAACGAGAGATGAAAGGCTCATCCCTCTCTCTGTCTTTCTCTGTCTCTACCGACAGACCGACTGTTCCCTCACAGCTGTGCTTGCGTGCAATTGCGCACAGCTCCGGTGTACATGTGCACAAAATAAAATCCAGGCCTGAGAATAGCTCATAATCATGATAGAGGCTCATTAACCGGCCTCATGGCGCTGGGGGAGTCGTGTAAGTCTCAGCGTCTCCCCGTCATAGACACTTTCCCTGTTCATCCCCCTCAGTGAGTCCACAATGCCGGACGCTAAAGCGCATTTCCCCACACCCTCTGCAGCAGCGCGTGAGAGCGACCTCTGGCAAAGGCAGTGACAGGTGTGGGCAGGTAACAATCTGTGTTACAAAGCGCTGAAGTCCACGGGAAAGACCGCGTAGACTGTTCGAGGTCTCAGCCATTGAAGCTGTTGCTTGACAGAGACGGAAAAGTGGATGTGCCCCGCCCACAGCGCACTCCTGTTCATAAAAAAAAGTCCTAAAAGAGTCGTTCTCCAGGAACAGTGCGCATGCAGGTGCTGCTCTACAGTGTGAGACTCTGGTGGTTTAGTGGTGGGGGGGCTGGTGAATGCAGACTGGGCTTTATTCATTGAAGTTTTCATTTTGGCTTCAGTTGCACAGCCTTATAGCCTATAGCTACAGCCGGTGAATTACAAGAACAATCCAATAGGTCTATTGCTTGTTATTTCAATAACATTTATATTCACAGTTTGGTTTATAATCTATTTAATTGTCTGTGATACATTTAATATTATTAATAGTATGTGACGGGCATTTTTTTCAGCGCATGTAATTGGCTATGCCCGCACCGGCTAAAAATACTGTATACCCACTAGAAAATTGAAGACTACACCACTGGATACAAAGACATAAAGAGGAGCAAAGTGGTTCAACAGCCCATAAATACATAAATAACGGAGAACGTTAACATGATGCTCCATGTTAGCATCGTGCTAATGCTAATGGCTAGCCAGCGCTAGCTACGACTGCCGTTTTTTCACTTCAACAGAACAATCTGCTGAGAGAAAATATCCATATGGGCCCAAGTTACACTTGACTTTATTTGTATGTGATAAATAAGTTCATATTCCACCAGAAAATGGCTAAAAACATTCTATTTTCCCGATTGGCGAAACCACGCCCCTTCTATGACACGATGCCGTCTTTATGTATTACTTGATTTCACAAATTTTTTAAACATCAGTTAAATCTCCGATTCTGTCAATATTTTTAAAACTAGAATGCAGCACAAACAAACAAACCGTTAATCTGCATTACCTGACTTCACACACTTTCTCCAACAGCCGTCAGATTCACATCGCTCACATCTTTTACAGTCTTTGTCGGCCTTGCACTCGTGACAGGGCTTTGAGTGAGGACGGGGACAGGGACCTGAGTGAAACATACAAATAAAAAGCTTTGTTTCTTTTCCAGTTCACTGCAATGTTTACATTCACGTCACTGAGACACATTTTAAACTCAATGTTCATGAATTACCTGGTGTCCGCACACACGTCAGCTTACAGCCGTCAGAGCAGCATTTGAAGCCGTCTTTACAGTGGCAGTCTGAGGCGCAGTCGTCACAAGGCTTCGGAGGAACAATGATTTCTGGTTTGGAAACAAGGAAATGTAAAAAATAATCAGCATTTGTTTTTGCATTTTCACCCCTTCGATTCTATCCTTTCTTATTTCAAGATAGATCCATACGAAATGTCCCAAATTATCATGCAAATTGTATTTCAGTGTCACAAAGGTTAAAAAAAGAACTCAATCTCAGACGCCTGTGATGATTAGTTGTCAGGTTAAGCCCAGTTAAAGGGACTATACGGAGTTTAAAAATGTTAAAATTAAGCATTTCCCTCCTACATGTTCCAGCCATGTCCTAATGTGTAGAATGAGCTCAGACCTGTTCACCACAACTGCCTCTAAAATCCTGCACTGTCACTCAAAAAGGTGTTACTTTGGGTCGAGCTTCATATACAAGGTGCAGTTACACATAAGACCTGAGGTGGCAGTAGTGAGTATAAAATGACCAACTTGCATCTAGTCTCTTTAATAAATGCTGAATTATGAATATAGTTTTCTACTAAATAAAGAGACAAACAGTGGTGTAGTCTACGTGATACGCAGGTATATGCCGTATAACCACTAGAAGGCCTGCAGCATTTCAGTATAACCACTAAAGTGGGAAAAGATACGTATCACTCATTTGCCCAGTGTTATTTTTGTGTTTTCTGACTGTTTAGAGACCAGCACAAACTCCACCCTAAGCTATTTCCACCCCTGATAACGAGAGATGAAAGGCTCATCCCTCTCTCTGTCTTTCTCTGTCTCTACCGACAGACCGACTGTTCCCTCACAGCTGTGCTTGCGTGCAATTGCGCACAGCTCCGGTGTACATGTGCACAAAATAAAATCCAGGCCTGAGAATAGCTCATAATCATGATAGAGGCTCATTAACCGGCCTCATGGCGCTGGGGGAGTCGTGTAAGTCTCAGCGTCTCCCCGTCATAGACACTTTCCCTGTTCATCCCCCTCAGTGAGTCCACAATGCCGGACGCTAAAGCGCATTTCCCCACACCCTCTGCAGCAGCGCGTGAGAGCGACCTCTGGCAAAGGCAGTGACAGGTGTGGGCAGGTAAAAATCTGTGTTACAAAGCGCTGAAGTCCACGGGAAAGACCGCATAGACTGTTCGAAGTCTCAGCCACTGAAGCTGTTGCTTGACAGAGACGGAAAAGTGGATGTGCCCCGCCCACAGCGCACACTCCTGTTCATAAAAAAAAGTCCTAAAAGAGTCGTTCTCCAGGAACAGTGCGCATGCAGGTGCTGCTCTACAGTGTGAGACTCTGGTGGATTAGTGGTGGGGGGGCTGGTGAATGCAGACTGGGCTTTATTCATTGAAGTTTTCATTTTGGCTTCAGTTGCACAGCCTTATAGCCTATAGCTACAGCCGGTGAATTACAAGAACAATCCAATAGGTCTATTGCTTGTTATTTCAATAACATTTATATTCACAGTTTGGTTTATAATCTATTTAATTGTCTGTGATACATTTAATATTATTAATAGTATGTGACGGGCATTTTTTTCAGCGCATGTAATTGGCTATCCCCGCACCGGCTAAAAATACTGTATACCCACTAGAAAATTGAAGACTACACCACTGGATACAAAGACATAAAGAGGAGCAAAGTGGTTCAACAGCCCATAAATACATAAATAACGGAGAACGTTAACATGATGCTCCATGTTAGCATCGTGCTAATGCTAATGGCTAGCCAGCGCTAGCTACGACTGCCGTTTTTTCACTTCTACAGAACAATCTGCTGAGAGAAAATATCCATATGGGCCCAAGTTACACTTGACTTTATTTGTATGTGATAAATAAGTTCATATTCCACCAGAAAATGGCTAAAAACATTCTATTTTCCCGATTGGCGAAGCCACGCCCCCTTCTATGACACGATGCCGTCTTTATGTATTACTTGATTTCACACACTTTTTTAAACATCAGTTAAAGGGACTATATGGAGTTTAAAAATGTTAAAATTATCTAATTTCCTCCCCCTACATGTTCCAGCAATGTCCTAATGTGGAGAATGAGCTCAGACCTGTTCACCACAACTGCCTCTAAAATCCTGTACGGTCACTCAAAAATGTGTCACTTCGGCCCGAAGTGCCGTCATGCACGAGCTTAATATAGAAGGTGCAGTTACACATGTGGCCTGAGGTGGCAGTAGTGATTATAAAATGGCGAACTTGCTTCCAGCCCCTTTAAATCTTCGATTCTGTCAATATTTTTAAAACTAGAATGCAGCACAAACAAACAAACCGTTAATCTGCATTACCTGACTTCACACACTTTCTCCAACAGCCGTCAGATTCACATCGCTCACATCTTTTACAGTCTTTGTCGGCCTTGCACTCGTGACAGGGCTTTGAGTGAGGACGGGGACAGGGACCTGAGTGAAACATACAAATAAAAAGCTTTGTTTCTTTTCCAGTTCACTGCAATGTTTACATTCACGTCACTGAGACACATTTTAAACTCAATGTTCATGAATTACCTGGTGTCCGCACACACGTCAGCTTACAGCCGTCAGAGCAGCATTTGAAGCCGTCTTTACAGTGGCAGTCTGAGGCGCAGTCGTCACAAGGCTTCGGAGGAACAATGATTTCTGGTTTGGAAACAAGGAAATGTAAAAAATAATCAGCATTTGTTTTTGCATTTTCACCCCTTCGATTCTATCCTTTCTTATTTCAAGATAGATCCATACGAAATGTCCCAAATTATCATGCAAATTGTATTTCAGTGTCATAAAGGTTAAAAAAAGAACTCAATCTCAGACGCCTGTGATGATTAGTTGTCAGGTTAAGCCCAGTTAAAGGGACTATACAGAGTTTAAAAATGTTAAAATTAAGTATTTTCCTCCTACATGTTCCAGCCATGTCCTAATGTGTAGAATGAGCTCAGACCTGTTCACCACAACTGCCTCTAAAATCCTGCACTGTCACTCAAAAAGGTGTTACTTTGGGTCGAGCTTCATATACAAGGTGCAGTTACACATAAGACCTGAGGTGGCAGTAGTGAGTATAAAATGACCAACTTGCATCTAGTCTCTTTAATAAATGCTGAATTATGAATATAGTTTTCTACTAAATAAAAAGACAAACAGTGGTGTAGTCTACGTGATACGCAGGTATACGCCGTATAACCACTAGAAGGCCTGCAGCATTTCAGTATAACCACTAAAGTGGGAAAAGATACGTATCACTCATTTGACCAGTGTTATTTTTGTGTTTTCTGACTGTTTAGAGACCAGCACAAACTCCACCCTAAGCTATTTCCACCCCTGATAACGAGAGATGAAAGGCTCATCCCTCTCTCTGTCTTTCTCTGTCTCTACCGACAGACCGACTGTTCCCTCACAGCTGTGCTTGCGTGCAATTGCGCACAGCTCCGGTGTACATGTGCACAAAATAAAATCCAGGCCTGAGAATAGCTCATAATCATGATAGAGGCTCATTAACCGGCCTCATGGCGCTGGGGGAGTCGTGTAAGTCTCAGCGTCTCCCCGTCATAGACACTTTCCCTGTTCATCCCCCTCAGTGAGTCCACAATGCCGGACGCTAAAGCGCATTTCCCCACACCCTCTGCAGCAGCGCGTGAGAGCGACCTCTGGCAAAGGCAGTGACAGGTGTGGGCAGGTAAAAATCTGTGTTACAAAGCGCTGAAGTCCACGGGAAAGACCGCGTAGACTGTTCGAAGTCTCAGCCACTGAAGCTGTTGCTTGACAGAGACGGAAAAGTGGATGTGCCCCGCCCACAGCGCACTCCTGTTCATAAAAAAAAGTCCTAAAAGAGTCGTTCTCCAGGAACAGTGCGCATGCAGGTGCTGCTCTACAGTGTGAGACTCTGGTGGTTTAGTGGTGGGGGGGCTGGTGAATGCAGACTGGGCTTTATTCATTGAAGTTTTCATTTTGGCTTCAGTTGCACAGCCTTATAGCCTATAGCTACAGCCGGTGAATTACAAGAACAATCCAATAGGTCTATTGCTTGTTATTTCAATAACATTTATATTCACAGTTTGGTTTATAATCTATTAAATTGTCTGTGATACATTTAATATTATTAATAGTATGTGACGGGCATTTTTTTCAGCGCATGTAATTGGCTATCCCCGCAACGGCTAAAAATACTGTATACCCACTAGAAAATTGAAGACTACACCACTGGATACAAAGACATAAAGAGGAGCAAAGTGGTTCAACAGCCCATAAATACATAAATAACGGAGAACGTTAACATGATGCTCCATGTTAGCATCGTGCTAATGCTAATGGCTAGCCAGCGCTAGCTACGACTGCCGTTTTTTCACTTCTACAGAACAATCTGCTGAGAGAAAATATCCATATGGGCCCAAGTTACACTTGACTTTATTTGTATGTGATAAATAAGTTCATATTCCACCAGAAAATGGCTAAAAACATTCTATTTTCCCGATTGGCGAAGCCACGCCCCCTTCTATGACACGATGCCGTCTTTATGTATTACTTGATTTCACACACTTTTTTAAACATCAGTTAAAGGGACTATAAGGAGTTTAAAAATGTTAAAATTATCTAATTTCCTCCCCCTACATGTTCCAGCAACGTCCTAATGTGGAGAATGAGCTCAGACCTGTTCACCACAACTGCCTCTAAAATCCTGTACGGTCACTCAAAAATGTGTCACTTCGGCCCGAAGTGCCGTCATGCACGTGCTTAATATAGAAGGTGCAGTTACACATGTGGCCTGAGGTGGCAGTAGTGAGTATAAAATGGCGAACTTGCTTCCAGCCCCTTTAAATCTTCGATTCTGTCAATATTTTTAAAACTAGAATGCAGCACAAACAAACAAACCGTTAATCTGCATTACCTGACTTCACACACTTTCTCCAACAGCCGTCAGATTCACATCGCTCACATCTTTTACAGTCTTTGTCGGCCTTGCACTCGTGACAGGGCTTTGAGTGAGGACGGGGACAGGGACCTGAGTGAAACATACAAATAAAAAGCTTTGTTTCTTTTCCAGTTCACTGCAATGTTTACATTCACGTCACTGAGACACATTTTAAACTCAATGTTCATGAATTACCTGGTGTCTGCACACACGTCAGCTTACAGCCGTCAGAGCAGCATTTGAAGCCGTCTTTACAGTGGCAGTCTGAGGCGCAGTCGTCACAAGGCTTCGGAGGAACAATGATTTCTGGTTTGGAAACAAGGAAATGTAAAAAATAATCAGCATTTGTTTTTGCATTTTCACCCCTTCGATTCTATCCTTTCTTATTTCAAGATAGATCCATACGAAATGTTCCAAATTATCATGCAAATTGTATTTCAGTGTCACAAAGGTTAAAAAAAGAACTCAATCTCAGACGCCTGTGATGATTAGTTGTCAGGTTAAGCCCAGTTAAAGGGACTATACGGAGTTTAAAAATGTTAAAATTAAGCATTTTCCTCCTACATGTTCCAGCCATGTCCTAATGTGTAGAATGAGCTCAGACCTGTTCACCACAACTGCCTCTAAAATCCTGCACTGTCACTCAAAAAGGTGTTACTTTGGGTCGAGCTTCATATACAAGGTGCAGTTACACATAAGACCTGAGGTGGCAGTAGTGAGTATAAAATGACCAACTTGCATCTAGTCTCTTTAATAAATGCTGAATTATGAATATAGTTTTCTACTAAATAAAGAGACAAACAGTGGTGTAGTCTACGTGATACGCAGGTATACGCCGTATAACCACTAGAAGGCCTGCAGCATTTCAGTATAACCACTAAAGTGGGAAAAGATACGTATCACTCATTTGCCCAGTGTTATTTTTGTGTTTTCTGACTGTTTAGAGACCAGCACAAACTCCACCCTAAGCTATTTCCACCCCTGATAACGAGAGATGAAAGGCTCATCCCTCTCTCTGTCTTTCTCTGTCTCTACCGACAGACCGACTGTTCCCTCACAGCTGTGCTTGCGTGCAATTGCGCACAGCTCCGGTGTACATGTGCACAAAATAAAATCCAGGCCTGAGAATAGCTCATAATCATGATAGAGGCTCATTAACCGGCCTCATGGCGCTGGGGGAGTCGTGTAAGTCTCAGCGTCTCCCCGTCATAGACACTTTCCCTGTTCATCCCCCTCAGTGAGTCCACAATGCCGGACGCTAAAGCGCATTTCCCCACACCCTCTGCAGCAGCGCGTGAGAGCGACCTCTGGCAAAGGCAGTGACAGGTGTGGGCAGGTAACAATCTGTGTTACAAAGCGCTGAAGTCCACGGGAAAGACCGCGTAGACTGTTCGAGGTCTCAGCCACTGAAGCTGTTGCTTGACAGAGACGGAAAAGTGGATGAGCCCCGCCCACAGCGCACTCCTGTTCATAAAAAAAAGTCCTAAAAGAGTCGTTCTCCAGGAGCAGTGCGCATGCAGGTGCTGCTCTACAGTGTGAGACTCTGGTGGTTTAGTGGTGGGGGGGCTGGTGAATGCAGACTGGGCTTTATTCATTGAAGTTTTCATTTTGGCTTCAGTTGCACAGCCTTATAGCCTATAGCTACAGCCGGTGAATTACAAGAACAATCCAATAGGTCTATTGCTTGTTATTTCAATAACATTTATATTCACAGTTTGGTTTATAATCTATTAAATTGTCTGTGATACATTTAATATTATTAATAGTATGTGACGGGCATTTTTTTCAGCGCATGTAATTGGCTATCCCCGCAACGGCTAAAAATACTGTATACCCACTAGAAAATTGAAGACTACACCACTGGATACAAAGACATAAAGAGGAGCAAAGTGGTTCAACAGCCCATAAATACATAAATAACGGAGAACGTTAACATGATGCTCCATGTTAGCATCGTGCTAATGCTAATGGCTAGCCAGCGCTAGCTACGACTGCCGTTTTTTCACTTCTACAGAACAATCTGCTGAGAGAAAATATCCATATGGGCCCAAGTTACACTTGACTTTATTTGTATGTGATAAATAAGTTCATATTCCACCAGAAAATGGCTAAAAACATTCTATTTTCCCGATTGGCGAAGCCACGCCCCCTTCTATGACACGATGCCGTCTTTATGTATTACTTGATTTCACACACTTTTTTAAACATCAGTTAAAGGGACTATAAGGAGTTTAAAAATGTTAAAATTATCTAATTTCCTCCCCCTACATGTTCCAGCAATGTCCTAATGTGGAGAATGAGCTCAGACCTGTTCACCACAACTGCCTCTAAAATCCTGTACGGTCACTCAAAAATGTGTCACTTCGGCCCGAAGTGCCGTCATGCACGTGCTTAATATAGAAGGTGCAGTTACACATGTGGCCTGAGGTGGCAGTAGTGAGTATAAAATGGCGAACTTGCTTCCAGCCCCTTTAAATCTTCGATTCTGTCAATATTTTTAAAACTAGAATGCAGCACAAACAAACAAACCGTTAATCTGCATTACCTGACTTCACACACTTTCTCCAACAGCCGTCAGATTCACATCGCTCACATCTTTTACAGTCTTTGTCAGCCTTGCACTCGTGACAGGGCTTTGAGTGAGGACGGGGACAGGGACCTGAGTGAAACATACAAATAAAAAGCTTTGTTTCTTTTCCAGTTCACTGCAATGTTTACATTCACGTCACTGAGACACATTTTAAACTCAATGTTCATGAATTACCTGGTGTCCGCACACACGTCAGCTTACAGCCGTCAGAGCAGCATTTGAAGCCGTCTTTACAGTGGCAGTCTGAGGCGCAGTCGTCACAAGGCTTCGGAGGAACAATGATTTCTGGTTTGGAAACAAGGAAATGTAAAAAATAATCCGCATTTGTTTTTGCATTTTCACCCCTTCGATTCTATCCTTTCTTATTTCAAGATAGATCCATACGAAATGTTCCAAATTATCATGCAAATTGTATTTCAGTGTCACAAAGGTTAAAAAAAGAACTCAATCTCAGACGCCTGTGATGATTAGTTGTCAGGTTAAGCCCAGTTAAAGGGACTATACGGAGTTTAAAAATGTTAAAATTAAGCATTTTCCTCCTACATGTTCCAGCCATGTCCTAATGTGTAGAATGAGCTCAGACCTGTTCACCACAACTGCCTCTAAAATCCTGCACTGTCACTCAAAAAGGTGTTACTTTGGGTCGAGCTTCATATACAAGGTGCAGTTACACATAAGACCTGAGGTGGCAGTAGTGAGTATAAAATGACCAACTTGCATCTAGTCTCTTTAATAAATGCTGAATTATGAATATAGTTTTCTACTAAATAAAAAGACAAACAGTGGTGTAGTCTACGTGATACGCAGGTATACGCCGTATAACCACTAGAAGGCCTGCAGCATTTCAGTATAACCACTAAAGTGGGAAAAGATACGTATCACTCATTTGCCCAGTGTTATTTTTGTGTTTTCTGACTGTTTAGAGACCAGCACAAACTCCACCCTAAGCTATTTCCACCCCTGATAACGAGAGATGAAAGGCTCATCCCTCTCTCTGTCTTTCTCTGTCTCTACCGACAGACCGACTGTTCCCTCACAGCTGTGCTTGCGTGCAATTGCGCACAGCTCCGGTGTACATGTGCACAAAATAAAATCCAGGCCTGAGAATAGCTCATAATCATGATAGAGGCTCATTAACCGGCCTCATGGCGCTGGGGGAGTCGTGTAAGTCTCAGCGTCTCCCCGTCATAGACACTTTCCCTGTTCATCCCCCTCAGTGAGTCCACAATGCCGGACGCTAAAGCGCATTTCCCCACACCCTCTGCAGCAGCGCGTGAGAGCGACCTCTGGCAAAGGCAGTGACAGGTGTGGGCAGGTAAAAATCTGTGTTACAAAGCGCTGAAGTCCACGGGAAAGACCGCGTAGACTGTTCGAAGTCTCAGCCACTGAAGCTGTTGCTTGACAGAGACGGAAAAGTGGATGTGCCCCGCCCACAGCGCACTCCTGTTCATAAAAAAAAGTCCTAAAAGAGTCGTTCTCCAGGAACAGTGCGCATGCAGGTGCTGCTCTACAGTGTGAGACTCTGGTGGTTTAGTGGTGGGGGGGCTGGTGAATGCAGACTGGGCTTTATTCATTGAAGTTTTCATTTTGGCTTCAGTTGCACAGCCTTATAGCCTATAGCTACAGCCGGTGAATTACAAGAACAATCCAATAGGTCTATTGCTTGTTATTTCAATAACATTTATATTCACAGTTTGGTTTATAATCTATTAAATTGTCTGTGATACATTTAATATTATTAATAGTATGTGACGGGCATTTTTTTCAGCGCATGTAATTGGCTATCCCCGCAACGGCTAAAAATACTGTATACCCACTAGAAAATTGAAGACTACACCACTGGATACAAAGACATAAAGAGGAGCAAAGTGGTTCAACAGCCCATAAATACATAAATAACGGAGAACGTTAACATGATGCTCCATGTTAGCATCGTGCTAATGCTAATGGCTAGCCAGCGCTAGCTACGACTGCCGTTTTTTCACTTCTACAGAACAATCTGCTGAGAGAAAATATCCATATGGGCCCAAGTTACACTTGACTTTATTTGTATGTGATAAATAAGTTCATATTCCACCAGAAAATGGCTAAAAACATTCTATTTTCCCGATTGGCGAAGCCACGCCCCCTTCTATGACACGATGCCGTCTTTATGTATTACTTGATTTCACACACTTTTTTAAACATCAGTTAAAGGGACTATAAGGAGTTTAAAAATGTTAAAATTATCTAATTTCCTCCCCCTACATGTTCCAGCAACGTCCTAATGTGGAGAATGAGCTCAGACCTGTTCACCACAACTGCCTCTAAAATCCTGTACGGTCACTCAAAAATGTGTCACTTCGGCCCGAAGTGCCGTCATGCACGTGCTTAGTATAGAAGGTGCAGTTACACATGTGGCCTGAGGTGGCAGTAGTGAGTATAAAATGGCGAACTTGCTTCCAGCCCCTTTAAATCTTCGATTCTGTCAATATTTTTAAAACTAGAATGCAGCACAAACAAACAAACCGTTAATCTGCATTACCTGACTTCACACACTTTCTCCAACAGCCGTCAGATTCACATCGCTCACATCTTTTACAGTCTTTGTCGGCCTTGCACTCGTGACAGGGCTTTGAGTGAGGACGGGGACAGGGACCTGAGTGAAACATACAAATAAAAAGCTTTGTTTCTTTTCCAGTTCACTGCAATGTTTACATTCACGTCACTGAGACACATTTTAAACTCAATGTTCATGAATTACCTGGTGTCTGCACACACGTCAGCTTACAGCCGTCAGAGCAGCATTTGAAGCCGTCTTTACAGTGGCAGTCTGAGGCGCAGTCGTCACAAGGCTTCGGAGGAACAATGATTTCTGGTTTGGAAACAAGGAAATGTAAAAAATAATCAGCATTTGTTTTTGCATTTTCACCCCTTCGATTCTATCCTTTCTTATTTCAAGATAGATCCATACGAAATGTTCCAAATTATCATGCAAATTGTATTTCAGTGTCACAAAGGTTAAAAAAAGAACTCAATCTCAGACGCCTGTGATGATTAGTTGTCAGGTTAAGCCCAGTTAAAGGGACTATACGGAGTTTAAAAATGTTAAAATTAAGCATTTTCCTCCTACATGTTCCAGCCATGTCCTAATGTGTAGAATGAGCTCAGACCTGTTCACCACAACTGCCTCTAAAATCCTGCACTGTCACTCAAAAAGGTGTTACTTTGGGTCGAGCTTCATATACAAGGTGCAGTTACACATAAGACCTGAGGTGGCAGTAGTGAGTATAAAATGACCAACTTGCATCTAGTCTCTTTAATAAATGCTGAATTATGAATATAGTTTTCTACTAAATAAAGAGACAAACAGTGGTGTAGTCTACGTGATACGCAGGTATACGCCGTATAACCACTAGAAGGCCTGCAGCATTTCAGTATAACCACTAAAGTGGGAAAAGATACGTATCACTCATTTGACCAGTGTTATTTTTGTGTTTTCTGACTGTTTAGAGACCAGCACAAACTCCACCCTAAGCTATTTCCACCCCTGATAACGAGAGATGAAAGGCTCATCCCTCTCTCTGTCTTTCTCTGTCTCTACCGACAGACCGACTGTTCCCTCACAGCTGTGCTTGCGTGCAATTGCGCACAGCTCCGGTGTACATGTGCACAAAATAAAATCCAGGCCTGAGAATAGCTCATAATCATGATAGAGGCTCATTAACCGGCCTCATGGCGCTGGGGGAGTCGTGTAAGTCTCAGCGTCTCCCCGTCATAGACACTTTCCCTGTTCATCCCCCTCAGTGAGTCCACAATGCCGGACGCTAAAGCGCATTTCCCCACACCCTCTGCAGCAGCGCGTGAGAGCGACCTCTGGCAAAGGCAGTGACAGGTGTGGGCAGGTAACAATCTGTGTTACAAAGCGCTGAAGTCCACGGGAAAGACCGCGTAGACTGTTCGAGGTCTCAGCCACTGAAGCTGTTGCTTGACAGAGACGGAAAAGTGGATGAGCCCCGCCCACAGCGCACTCCTGTTCATAAAAAAAAGTCCTAAAAGAGTCGTTCTCCAGGAGCAGTGCGCATGCAGGTGCTGCTCTACAGTGTGAGACTCTGGTGGTTTAGTGGTGGGGGGGCTGGTGAATGCAGACTGGGCTTTATTCATTGAAGTTTTCATTTTGGCTTCAGTTGCACAGCCTTATAGCCTATAGCTACAGCCGGTGAATTACAAGAACAATCCAATAGGTCTATTGCTTGTTATTTCAATAACATTTATATTCACAGTTTGGTTTATAATCTATTAAATTGTCTGTGATACATTTAATATTATTAATAGTATGTGACGGGCATTTTTTTCAGCGCATGTAATTGGCTATCCCCGCAACGGCTAAAAATACTGTATACCCACTAGAAAATTGAAGACTACACCACTGGATACAAAGACATAAAGAGGAGCAAAGTGGTTCAACAGCCCATAAATACATAAATAACGGAGAACGTTAACATGATGCTCCATGTTAGCATCGTGCTAATGCTAATGGCTAGCCAGCGCTAGCTACGACTGCCGTTTTTTCACTTCTACAGAACAATCTGCTGAGAGAAAATATCCATATGGGCCCAAGTTACACTTGACTTTATTTGTATGTGATAAATAAGTTCATATTCCACCAGAAAATGGCTAAAAACATTCTATTTTCCCGATTGGCGAAGCCACGCCCCCTTCTATGACACGATGCCGTCTTTATGTATTACTTGATTTCACACACTTTTTTAAACATCAGTTAAAGGGACTATAAGGAGTTTAAAAATGTTAAAATTATCTAATTTCCTCCCCCTACATGTTCCAGCAATGTCCTAATGTGGAGAATGAGCTCAGACCTGTTCACCACAACTGCCTCTAAAATCCTGTACGGTCACTCAAAAATGTGTCACTTCGGCCCGAAGTGCCGTCATGCACGTGCTTAATATAGAAGGTGCAGTTACACATGTGGCCTGAGGTGGCAGTAGTGAGTATAAAATGGCGAACTTGCTTCCAGCCCCTTTAAATCTTCGATTCTGTCAATATTTTTAAAACTAGAATGCAGCACAAACAAACAAACCGTTAATCTGCATTACCTGACTTCACACACTTTCTCCAACAGCCGTCAGATTCACATCGCTCACATCTTTTACAGTCTTTGTCGGCCTTGCACTCGTGACAGGGCTTTGAGTGAGGACGGGGACAGGGACCTGAGTGAAACATACAAATAAAAAGCTTTGTTTCTTTTCCAGTTCACTGCAATGTTTACATTCACGTCACTGAGACACATTTTAAACTCAATGTTCATGAATTACCTGGTGTCCGCACACACCTCAGCTTACAGCCGTCAGAGCAGCATTTGAAGCCGTCTTTACAGTGGCAGTCTGAGGCGCAGTCGTCACAAGGCTTCGGAGGAACAATGATTTCTGGTTTGGAAACAAGGAAATGTAAAAAATAATCCGCATTTGTTTTTGCATTTTCACCCCTTCGATTCTATCCTTTCTTATTTCAAGATAGATCCATACGAAATGTTCCAAATTATCATGCAAATTGTATTTCAGTGTCACAAAGGTTAAAAAAAGAACTCAATCTCAGACGCCTGTGATGATTAGTTGTCAGGTTAAGCCCAGTTAAAGGGACTATACGGAGTTTAAAAATGTTAAAATTAAGCATTTTCCTCCTACATGTTCCAGCCATGTCCTAATGTGTAGAATGAGCTCAGACCTGTTCACCACAACTGCCTCTAAAATCCTGCACTGTCACTCAAAAAGGTGTTACTTTGGGTCGAGCTTCATATACAAGGTGCAGTTACACATAAGACCTGAGGTGGCAGTAGTGAGTATAAAATGACCAACTTGCATCTAGTCTCTTTAATAAATGCTGAATTATGAATATAGTTTTCTACTAAATAAAAAGACAAACAGTGGTGTAGTCTACGTGATACGCAGGTATACGCCGTATAACCACTAGAAGGCCTGCAGCATTTCAGTATAACCACTAAAGTGGGAAAAGATACGTATCACTCATTTGCCCAGTGTTATTTTTGTGTTTTCTGACTGTTTAGAGACCAGCACAAACTCCACCCTAAGCTATTTCCACCCCTGATAACGAGAGATGAAAGGCTCATCCCTCTCTCTGTCTTTCTCTGTCTCTACCGACAGACCGACTGTTCCCTCACAGCTGTGCTTGCGTGCAATTGCGCACAGCTCCGGTGTACATGTGCACAAAATAAAATCCAGGCCTGAGAATAGCTCATAATCATGATAGAGGCTCATTAACCGGCCTCATGGCGCTGGGGGAGTCGTGTAAGTCTCAGCGTCTCCCCGTCATAGACACTTTCCCTGTTCATCCCCCTCAGTGAGTCCACAATGCCGGACGCTAAAGCGCATTTCCCCACACCCTCTGCAGCAGCGCGTGAGAGCGACCTCTGGCAAAGGCAGTGACAGGTGTGGGCAGGTAAAAATCTGTGTTACAAAGCGCTGAAGTCCACGGGAAAGACCGCGTAGACTGTTCGAAGTCTCAGCCACTGAAGCTGTTGCTTGACAGAGACGGAAAAGTGGATGTGCCCCGCCCACAGCGCACTCCTGTTCATAAAAAAAAGTCCTAAAAGAGTCGTTCTCCAGGAACAGTGCGCATGCAGGTGCTGCTCTACAGTGTGAGACTCTGGTGGTTTAGTGGTGGGGGGGCTGGTGAATGCAGACTGGGCTTTATTCATTGAAGTTTTCATTTTGGCTTCAGTTGCACAGCCTTATAGCCTATAGCTACAGCCGGTGAATTACAAGAACAATCCAATAGGTCTATTGCTTGTTATTTCAATAACATTTATATTCACAGTTTGGTTTATAATCTATTAAATTGTCTGTGATACATTTAATATTATTAATAGTATGTGACGGGCATTTTTTTCAGCGCATGTAATTGGCTATCCCCGCAACGGCTAAAAATACTGTATACCCACTAGAAAATTGAAGACTACACCACTGGATACAAAGACATAAAGAGGAGCAAAGTGGTTCAACAGCCCATAAATACATAAATAACGGAGAACGTTAACATGATGCTCCATGTTAGCATCGTGCTAATGCTAATGGCTAGCCAGCGCTAGCTACGACTGCCGTTTTTTCACTTCTACAGAACAATCTGCTGAGAGAAAATATCCATATGGGCCCAAGTTACACTTGACTTTATTTGTATGTGATAAATAAGTTCATATTCCACCAGAAAATGGCTAAAAACATTCTATTTTCCCGATTGGCGAAGCCACGCCCCCTTCTATGACACGATGCCGTCTTTATGTATTACTTGATTTCACACACTTTTTTAAACATCAGTTAAAGGGACTATAAGGAGTTTAAAAATGTTAAAATTATCTAATTTCCTCCCCCTACATGTTCCAGCAATGTCCTAATGTGGAGAATGAGCTCAGACCTGTTCACCACAACTGCCTCTAAAATCCTGTACGGTCACTCAAAAATGTGTCACTTCGGCCCGAAGTGCCGTCATGCACGTGCTTAATATAGAAGGTGCAGTTACACATGTGGCCTGAGGTGGCAGTAGTGAGTATAAAATGGCGAACTTGCTTCCAGCCCCTTTAAATCTTCGATTCTGTCAATATTTTTAAAACTAGAATGCAGCACAAACAAACAAACCGTTAATCTGCATTACCTGACTTCACACACTTTCTCCAACAGCCGTCAGATTCACATCGCTCACATCTTTTACAGTCTTTGTCGGCCTTGCACTCGTGACAGGGCTTTGAGTGAGGACGGGGACAGGGACCTGAGTGAAACATACAAATAAAAAGCTTTGTTTCTTTTCCAGTTCACTGCAATGTTTACATTCACGTCACTGAGACACATTTTAAACTCAATGTTCATGAATTACCTGGTGTCTGCACACACCTCAGCTTACAGCCGTCAGAGCAGCATTTGAAGCCGTCTTTACAGTGGCAGTCTGAGGCGCAGTCGTCACAAGGCTTCGGAGGAACAATGATTTCTGGTTTGGAAACAAGGAAATGTAAAAAATAATCAGCATTTGTTTTTGCATTTTCACCCCTTCGATTCTATCCTTTCTTATTTCAAGATAGATCCATACGAAATGTTCCAAATTATCATGCAAATTGTATTTCAGTGTCACAAAGGTTAAAAAAAGAACTCAATCTCAGACGCCTGTGATGATTAGTTGTCAGGTTAAGCCCAGTTAAAGGGACTATACGGAGTTTAAAAATGTTAAAATTAAGCATTTTCCTCCTACATGTTCCAGCCATGTCCTAATGTGTAGAATGAGCTCAGACCTGTTCACCACAACTGCCTCTAAAATCCTGCACTGTCACTCAAAAAGGTGTTACTTTGGGTCGAGCTTCATATACAAGGTGCAGTTACACATAAGACCTGAGGTGGCAGTAGTGAGTATAAAATGACCAACTTGCATCTAGTCTCTTTAATAAATGCTGAATTATGAATATAGTTTTCTACTAAATAAAAAGACAAACAGTGGTGTAGTCTACGTGATACGCAGGTATACGCCGTATAACCACTAGAAGGCCTGCAGCATTTCAGTATAACCACTAAAGTGGGAAAAGATACGTATCACTCATTTGCCCAGTGTTATTTTTGTGTTTTCTGACTGTTTAGAGACCAGCACAAACTCCACCCTAAGCTATTTCCACCCCTGATAACGAGAGATGAAAGGCTCATCCCTCTCTCTGTCTTTCTCTGTCTCTACCGACAGACCGACTGTTCCCTCACAGCTGTGCTTGCGTGCAATTGCGCACAGCTCCGGTGTACATGTGCACAAAATAAAATCCAGGCCTGAGAATAGCTCATAATCATGATAGAGGCTCATTAACCGGCCTCATGGCGCTGGGGGAGTCGTGTAAGTCTCAGCGTCTCCCCGTCATAGACACTTTCCCTGTTCATCCCCCTCAGTGAGTCCACAATGCCGGACGCTAAAGCGCATTTCCCCACACCCTCTGCAGCAGCGCGTGAGAGCGACCTCTGGCAAAGGCAGTGACAGGTGTGGGCAGGTAAAAATCTGTGTTACAAAGCGCTGAAGTCCACGGGAAAGACCGCGTAGACTGTTCGAAGTCTCAGCCACTGAAGCTGTTGCTTGACAGAGACGGAAAAGTGGATGAGCCCCGCCCACAGCGCACTCCTGTTCATAAAAAAAAGTCCTAAAAGAGTCGTTCTCAGGAACAGTGCGCATGCAGGTGCTGCTCTACAGTGTGAGACTCTGGTGGTTTAGTGGTGGGGGGGCTGGTGAATGCAGACTGGGCTTTATTCATTGAAGTTTTCATTTTGGCTTCAGTTGCACAGCCTTATAGCCTATAGCTACAGCCGGTGAATTACAAGAACAATCCAATAGGTCTATTGCTTGTTATTTCAATAACATTTATATTCACAGTTTGGTTTATAATCTATTAAATTGTCTGTGATACATTTAATATTATTAATAGTATGTGACGGGCATTTTTTTCAGCGCATGTAATTGGCTATCCCCGCAATGGCTAAAAATACTGTATACCCACTAGAAAATTGAAGACTACACCACTGGATACAAAGACATAAAGAGGAGCAAAGTGGTTCAACAGCCCATAAATACATAAATAACGGAGAACGTTAACATGATGCTCCATGTTAGCATCGTGCTAATGCTAATGGCTAGCCAGCGCTAGCTACGACTGCCGTTTTTTCACTTCTACAGAACAATCTGCTGAGAGAAAATATCCATATGGGCCCAAGTTACACTTGACTTTATTTGTATGTGATAAATAAGTTCATATTCCACCAGAAAATGGCTAAAAACATTCTATTTTCCCGATTGGCGAAGCCACGCCCCCTTCTATGACACGATGCCGTCTTTATGTATTACTTGATTTCACACACTTTTTTAAACATCAGTTAAAGGGACTATAAGGAGTTTAAAAATGTTAAAATTATCTAATTTCCTCCCCCTACATGTTCCAGCAATGTCCTAATGTGGAGAATGAGCTCAGACCTGTTCACCACAACTGCCTCTAAAATCCTGTACGGTCACTCAAAAATGTGTCACTTCGGCCCGAAGTGCCGTCATGCACGTGCTTAATATAGAAGGTGCAGTTACACATGTGGCCTGAGGTGGCAGTAGTGAGTATAAAATGGCGAACTTGCTTCCAGCCCCTTTAAATCTTCGATTCTGTCAATATTTTTAAAACTAGAATGCAGCACAAACAAACAAACCGTTAATCTGCATTACCTGACTTCACACACTTTCTCCAACAGCCGTCAGATTCACATCGCTCACATCTTTTACAGTCTTTGTCGGCCTTGCACTCGTGACAGGGCTTTGAGTGAGGACGGGGACAGGGACCTGAGTGAAACATACAAATAAAAAGCTTTGTTTCTTTTCCAGTTCACTGCAATGTTTACATTCACGTCACTGAGACACATTTTAAACTCAATGTTCATGAATTACCTGGTGTCTGCACACACCTCAGCTTACAGCCGTCAGAGCAGCATTTGAAGCCGTCTTTACAGTGGCAGTCTGAGGCGCAGTCGTCACAAGGCTTCGGAGGAACAATGATTTCTGGTTTGGAAACAAGGAAATGTAAAAAATAATCAGCATTTGTTTTTGCATTTTCACCCCTTCGATTCTATCCTTTCTTATTTCAAGATAGATCCATACGAAATGTTCCAAATTATCATGCAAATTGTATTTCAGTGTCACAAAGGTTAAAAAAAGAACTCAATCTCAGACGCCTGTGATGATTAGTTGTCAGGTTAAGCCCAGTTAAAGGGACTATACGGAGTTTAAAAATGTTAAAATTAAGCATTTTCCTCCTACATGTTCCAGCCATGTCCTAATGTGTAGAATGAGCTCAGACCTGTTCACCACAACTGCCTCTAAAATCCTGCACTGTCACTCAAAAAGGTGTTACTTTGGGTCGAGCTTCATATACAAGGTGCAGTTACACATAAGACCTGAGGTGGCAGTAGTGAGTATAAAATGACCAACTTGCATCTAGTCTCTTTAATAAATGCTGAATTATGAATATAGTTTTCTACTAAATAAAGAGACAAACAGTGGTGTAGTCTACGTGATACGCAGGTATACGCCGTATAACCACTAGAAGGCCTGCAGCATTTCAGTATAACCACTAAAGTGGGAAAAGATACGTATCACTCATTTGACCAGTGTTATTTTTGTGTTTTCTGACTGTTTAGAGACCAGCACAAACTCCACCCTAAGCTATTTCCACCCCTGATAACGAGAGATGAAAGGCTCATCCCTCTCTCTGTCTTTCTCTGTCTCTACCGACAGACCGACTGTTCCCTCACAGCTGTGCTTGCGTGCAATTGCGCACAGCTCCGGTGTACATGTGCACAAAATAAAATCCAGGCCTGAGAATAGCTCATAATCATGATAGAGGCTCATTAACCGGCCTCATGGCGCTGGGGGAGTCGTGTAAGTCTCAGCGTCTCCCCGTCATAGACACTTTCCCTGTTCATCCCCCTCAGTGAGTCCACAATGCCGGACGCTAAAGCGCATTTCCCCACACCCTCTGCAGCAGCGCGTGAGAGCGACCTCTGGCAAAGGCAGTGACAGGTGTGGGCAGGTAACAATCTGTGTTACAAAGCGCTGAAGTCCACGGGAAAGACCGCGTAGACTGTTCGAGGTCTCAGCCACTGAAGCTGTTGCTTGACAGAGACGGAAAAGTGGATGAGCCCCGCCCACAGCGCACTCCTGTTCATAAAAAAAAGTCCTAAAAGAGTCGTTCTCCAGGAGCAGTGCGCATGCAGGTGCTGCTCTACAGTGTGAGACTCTGGTGGTTTAGTGGTGGGGGGGCTGGTGAATGCAGACTGGGCTTTATTCATTGAAGTTTTCATTTTGGCTTCAGTTGCACAGCCTTATAGCCTATAGCTACAGCCGGTGAATTACAAGAACAATCCAATAGGTCTATTGCTTGTTATTTCAATAACATTTATATTCACAGTTTGGTTTATAATCTATTAAATTGTCTGTGATACATTTAATATTATTAATAGTATGTGACGGGCATTTTTTTCAGCGCATGTAATTGGCTATCCCCGCAACGGCTAAAAATACTGTATACCCACTAGAAAATTGAAGACTACACCACTGGATACAAAGACATAAAGAGGAGCAAAGTGGTTCAACAGCCCATAAATACATAAATAACGGAGAACGTTAACATGATGCTCCATGTTAGCATCGTGCTAATGCTAATGGCTAGCCAGCGCTAGCTACGACTGCCGTTTTTTCACTTCTACAGAACAATCTGCTGAGAGAAAATATCCATATGGGCCCAAGTTACACTTGACTTTATTTGTATGTGATAAATAAGTTCATATTCCACCAGAAAATGGCTAAAAACATTCTATTTTCCCGATTGGCGAAGCCACGCCCCCTTCTATGACACGATGCCGTCTTTATGTATTACTTGATTTCACACACTTTTTTAAACATCAGTTAAAGGGACTATAAGGAGTTTAAAAATGTTAAAATTATCTAATTTCCTCCCCCTACATGTTCCAGCAATGTCCTAATGTGGAGAATGAGCTCAGACCTGTTCACCACAACTGCCTCTAAAATCCTGTACGGTCACTCAAAAATGTGTCACTTCGGCCCGAAGTGCCGTCATGCACGTGCTTAATATAGAAGGTGCAGTTACACATGTGGCCTGAGGTGGCAGTAGTGAGTATAAAATGGCGAACTTGCTTCCAGCCCCTTTAAATCTTCGATTCTGTCAATATTTTTAAAACTAGAATGCAGCACAAACAAACAAACCGTTAATCTGCATTACCTGACTTCACACACTTTCTCCAACAGCCGTCAGATTCACATCGCTCACATCTTTTACAGTCTTTGTCGGCCTTGCACTCGTGACAGGGCTTTGAGTGAGGACGGGGACAGGGACCTGAGTGAAACATACAAATAAAAAGCTTTGTTTCTTTTCCAGTTCACTGCAATGTTTACATTCACGTCACTGAGACACATTTTAAACTCAATGTTCATGAATTACCTGGTGTCTGCACACACGTCAGCTTACAGCCGTCAGAGCAGCATTTGAAGCCGTCTTTACAGTGGCAGTCTGAGGCGCAGTCGTCACAAGGCTTCGGAGGAACAATGATTTCTGGTTTGGAAACAAGGAAATGTAAAAAATAATCAGCATTTGTTTTTGCATTTTCACCCCTTCGATTCTATCCTTTCTTATTTCAAGATAGATCCATACGAAATGTTCCAAATTATCATGCAAATTGTATTTCAGTGTCACAAAGGTTAAAAAAAGAACTCAATCTCAGACGCCTGTGATGATTAGTTGTCAGGTTAAGCCCAGTTAAAGGGACTATACGGAGTTTAAAAATGTTAAAATTAAGCATTTCCCTCCTACATGTTCCAGCCATGTCCTAATATGTAGAATGAGCTCAGACCTGTTCACCACAACTGCCTCTAAAATCCTGCACTGTCACTCAAAAAGGTGTTACTTTGGGTCGAGCTTCATATACAAGGTGCAGTTACACATAAGACCTGAGGTGGCAGTAGTGAGTATAAAATGACCAACTTGCATCTAGTCTCTTTAATAAATGCTGAATTATGAATATAGTTTTCTACTAAATAAAGAGACAAACAGTGGTGTAGTCTACGTGATACGCAGGTATATGCCGTATAACCACTAGAAGGCCTGCAGCATTTCAGTATAACCACTAAAGTGGGAAAAGATACGTATCACTCATTTGCCCAGTGTTATTTTTGTGTTTTCTGACTGTTTAGAGACCAGCACAAACTCCACCCTAAGCTATTTCCACCCCTGATAACGAGAGATGAAAGGCTCATCCCTCTCTCTGTCTTTCTCTGTCTCTACCGACAGACCGACTGTTCCCTCACAGCTGTGCTTGCGTGCAATTGCGCACAGCTCCGGTGTACATGTGCACAAAATAAAATCCAGGCCTGAGAATAGCTCATAATCATGATAGAGGCTCATTAACCGGCCTCATGGCGCTGGGGGAGTCGTGTAAGTCTCAGCGTCTCCCCGTCATAGACACTTTCCCTGTTCATCCCCCTCAGTGAGTCCACAATGCCGGACGCTAAAGCGCATTTCCCCACACCCTCTGCAGCAGCGCGTGAGAGCGACCTCTGGCAAAGGCAGTGACAGGTGTGGGCAGGTAACAATCTGTGTTACAAAGCGCTGAAGTCCACGGGAAAGACCGCGTAGACTGTTCGAGGTCTCAGCCACTGAAGCTGTTGCTTGACAGAGACGGAAAAGTGGATGAGCCCCGCCCACAGCGCACTCCTGTTCATAAAAAAAAGTCCTAAAAGAGTCGTTCTCCAGGAGCAGTGCGCATGCAGGTGCTGCTCTACAGTGTGAGACTCTGGTGGTTTAGTGGTGGGGGGGCTGGTGAATGCAGACTGGGCTTTATTCATTGAAGTTTTCATTTTGGCTTCAGTTGCACAGCCTTATAGCCTATAGCTACAGCCGGTGAATTACAAGAACAATCCAATAGGTCTATTGCTTGTTATTTCAATAACATTTATATTCACAGTTTGGTTTATAATCTATTAAATTGTCTGTGATACATTTAATATTATTAATAGTATGTGACGGGCATTTTTTTCAGCGCATGTAATTGGCTATCCCCGCACCGGCTAAAAATACTGTATACCCACTAGAAAATTGAAGACTACACCACTGGATACAAAGACATAAAGAGGAGCAAAGTGGTTCAACAGCCCATAAATACATAAATAACGGAGAACGTTAACATGATGCTCCATGTTAGCATCGTGCTAATGCTAATGGCTAGCCAGCGCTAGCTACGACTGCCGTTTTTTCACTTCTACAGAACAATCTGCTGAGAGAAAATATCCATATGGGCCCAAGTTACACTTGACTTTATTTGTATGTGATAAATAAGTTCATATTCCACCAGAAAATGGCTAAAAACATTCTATTTTCCCGATTGGCGAAGCCACGCCCCCTTCTATGACACGATGCCGTCTTTATGTATTACTTGATTTCACACACTTTTTTAAACATCAGTTAAAGGGACTATAAGGAGTTTAAAAATGTTAAAATTATCTAATTTCCTCCCCCTACATGTTCCAGCAATGTCCTAATGTGGAGAATGAGCTCAGACCTGTTCACCACAACTGCCTCTAAAATCCTGTACGGTCACTCAAAAATGTGTCACTTCGGCCCGAAGTGCCGTCATGCACGTGCTTAATATAGAAGGTGCAGTTACACATGTGGCCTGAGGTGGCAGTAGTGAGTATAAAATGGCGAACTTGCTTCCAGCCCCTTTAAATCTTCGATTCTGTCAATATTTTTAAAACTAGAATGCAGCACAAACAAACAAACCGTTAATCTGCATTACCTGACTTCACACACTTTCTCCAACAGCCGTCAGATTCACATCGCTCACATCTTTTACAGTCTTTGTCGGCCTTGCACTCGTGACAGGGCTTTGAGTGAGGACGGGGACAGGGACCTGAGTGAAACATACAAATAAAAAGCTTTGTTTCTTTTCCAGTTCACTGCAATGTTTACATTCACGTCACTGAGACACATTTTAAACTCAATGTTCATGAATTACCTGGTGTCTGCACACACGTCAGCTTACAGCCGTCAGAGCAGCATTTGAAGCCGTCTTTACAGTGGCAGTCTGAGGCGCAGTCGTCACAAGGCTTCGGAGGAACAATGATTTCTGGTTTGGAAACAAGGAAATGTAAAAAATAATCAGCATTTGTTTTTGCATTTTCACCCCTTCGATTCTATCCTTTCTTATTTCAAGATAGATCCATACGAAATGTTCCAAATTATCATGCAAATTGTATTTCAGTGTCACAAAGGTTAAAAAAAGAACTCAATCTCAGACGCCTGTGATGATTAGTTGTCAGGTTAAGCCCAGTTAAAGGGACTATACGGAGTTTAAAAATGTTAAAATTAAGCATTTTCCTCCTACATGTTCCAGCCATGTCCTAATGTGTAGAATGAGCTCAGACCTGTTCACCACAACTGCCTCTAAAATCCTGCACTGTCACTCAAAAAGGTGTTACTTTGGGTCGAGCTTCATATACAAGGTGCAGTTACACATAAGACCTGAGGTGGCAGTAGTGAGTATAAAATGACCAACTTGCATCTAGTCTCTTTAATAAATGCTGAATTATGAATATAGTTTTCTACTAAATAAAGAGACAAACAGTGGTGTAGTCTACGTGATACGCAGGTATACGCCGTATAACCACTAGAAGGCCTGCAGCATTTCAGTATAACCACTAAAGTGGGAAAAGATACGTATCACTCATTTGACCAGTGTTATTTTTGTGTTTTCTGACTGTTTAGAGACCAGCACAAACTCCACCCTAAGCTATTTCCACCCCTGATAACGAGAGATGAAAGGCTCATCCCTCTCTCTGTCTTTCTCTGTCTCTACCGACAGACCGACTGTTCCCTCACAGCTGTGCTTGCGTGCAATTGCGCACAGCTCCGGTGTACATGTGCACAAAATAAAATCCAGGCCTGAGAATAGCTCATAATCATGATAGAGGCTCATTAACCGGCCTCATGGCGCTGGGGGAGTCGTGTAAGTCTCAGCGTCTCCCCGTCATAGACACTTTCCCTGTTCATCCCCCTCAGTGAGTCCACAATGCCGGACGCTAAAGCGCATTTCCCCACACCCTCTGCAGCAGCGCGTGAGAGCGACCTCTGGCAAAGGCAGTGACAGGTGTGGGCAGGTAACAATCTGTGTTACAAAGCGCTGAAGTCCACGGGAAAGACCGCGTAGACTGTTCGAGGTCTCAGCCACTGAAGCTGTTGCTTGACAGAGACGGAAAAGTGGATGAGCCCCGCCCACAGCGCACTCCTGTTCATAAAAAAAAGTCCTAAAAGAGTCGTTCTCCAGGAGCAGTGCGCATGCAGGTGCTGCTCTACAGTGTGAGACTCTGGTGGTTTAGTGGTGGGGGGGCTGGTGAATGCAGACTGGGCTTTATTCATTGAAGTTTTCATTTTGGCTTCAGTTGCACAGCCTTATAGCCTATAGCTACAGCCGGTGAATTACAAGAACAATCCAATAGGTCTATTGCTTGTTATTTCAATAACATTTATATTCACAGTTTGGTTTATAATCTATTAAATTGTCTGTGATACATTTAATATTATTAATAGTATGTGACGGGCATTTTTTTCAGCGCATGTAATTGGCTATCCCCGCAACGGCTAAAAATACTGTATACCCACTAGAAAATTGAAGACTACACCACTGGATACAAAGACATAAAGAGGAGCAAAGTGGTTCAACAGCCCATAAATACATAAATAACGGAGAACGTTAACATGATGCTCCATGTTAGCATCGTGCTAATGCTAATGGCTAGCCAGCGCTAGCTACGACTGCCGTTTTTTCACTTCTACAGAACAATCTGCTGAGAGAAAATATCCATATGGGCCCAAGTTACACTTGACTTTATTTGTATGTGATAAATAAGTTCATATTCCACCAGAAAATGGCTAAAAACATTCTATTTTCCCGATTGGCGAAGCCACGCCCCCTTCTATGACACGATGCCGTCTTTATGTATTACTTGATTTCACACACTTTTTTAAACATCAGTTAAAGGGACTATAAGGAGTTTAAAAATGTTAAAATTATCTAATTTCCTCCCCCTACATGTTCCAGCAATGTCCTAATGTGGAGAATGAGCTCAGACCTGTTCACCACAACTGCCTCTAAAATCCTGTACGGTCACTCAAAAATGTGTCACTTCAGCCCGAAGTGCCGTCATGCACGTGCTTAATATAGAAGGTGCAGTTACACATGTGGCCTGAGGTGGCAGTAGTGAGTATAAAATGGCGAACTTGCTTCCAGCCCCTTTAAATCTTCGATTCTGTCAATATTTTTAAAACTAGAATGCAGCACAAACAAACAAACCGTTAATCTGCATTACCTGACTTCACACACTTTCTCCAACAGCCGTCAGATTCACATCGCTCACATCTTTTACAGTCTTTGTCGGCCTTGCACTCGTGACAGGGCTTTGAGTGAGGACGGGGACAGGGACCTGAGTGAAACATACAAATAAAAAGCTTTGTTTCTTTTCCAGTTCACTGCAATGTTTACATTCACGTCACTGAGACACATTTTAAACTCAATGTTCATGAATTACCTGGTGTCTGCACACACGTCAGCTTACAGCCGTCAGAGCAGCATTTGAAGCCGTCTTTACAGTGGCAGTCTGAGGCGCAGTCGTCACAAGGCTTCGGAGGAACAATGATTTCTGGTTTGGAAACAAGGAAATGTAAAAAATAATCAGCATTTGTTTTTGCATTTTCACCCCTTCGATTCTATCCTTTCTTATTTCAAGATAGATCCATACGAAATGTTCCAAATTATCATGCAAATTGTATTTCAGTGTCACAAAGGTTAAAAAAAGAACTCAATCTCAGACGCCTGTGATGATTAGTTGTCAGGTTAAGCCCAGTTAAAGGGACTATACGGAGTTTAAAAATGTTAAAATTAAGCATTTTCCTCCTACATGTTCCAGCCATGTCCTAATGTGTAGAATGAGCTCAGACCTGTTCACCACAACTGCCTCTAAAATCCTGCACTGTCACTCAAAAAGGTGTTACTTTGGGTCGAGCTTCATATACAAGGTGCAGTTACACATAAGACCTGAGGTGGCAGTAGTGAGTATAAAATGACCAACTTGCATCTAGTCTCTTTAATAAATGCTGAATTATGAATATAGTTTTCTACTAAATAAAGAGACAAACAGTGGTGTAGTCTACGTGATACGCAGGTATACGCCGTATAACCACTAGAAGGCCTGCAGCATTTCAGTATAACCACTAAAGTGGGAAAAGATACGTATCACTCATTTGACCAGTGTTATTTTTGTGTTTTCTGACTGTTTAGAGACCAGCACAAACTCCACCCTAAGCTATTTCCACCCCTGATAACGAGAGATGAAAGGCTCATCCCTCTCTCTGTCTTTCTCTGTCTCTACCGACAGACCGACTGTTCCCTCACAGCTGTGCTTGCGTGCAATTGCGCACAGCTCCGGTGTACATGTGCACAAAATAAAATCCAGGCCTGAGAATAGCTCATAATCATGATAGAGGCTCATTAACCGGCCTCATGGCGCTGGGGGAGTCGTGTAAGTCTCAGCGTCTCCCCGTCATAGACACTTTCCCTGTTCATCCCCCTCAGTGAGTCCACAATGCCGGACGCTAAAGCGCATTTCCCCACACCCTCTGCAGCAGCGCGTGAGAGCGACCTCTGGCAAAGGCAGTGACAGGTGTGGGCAGGTAACAATCTGTGTTACAAAGCGCTGAAGTCCACGGGAAAGACCGCGTAGACTGTTCGAGGTCTCAGCCACTGAAGCTGTTGCTTGACAGAGACGGAAAAGTGGATGAGCCCCGCCCACAGCGCACTCCTGTTCATAAAAAAAAGTCCTAAAAGAGTCGTTCTCCAGGAGCAGTGCGCATGCAGGTGCTGCTCTACAGTGTGAGACTCTGGTGGTTTAGTGGTGGGGGGGCTGGTGAATGCAGACTGGGCTTTATTCATTGAAGTTTTCATTTTGGCTTCAGTTGCACAGCCTTATAGCCTATAGCTACAGCCGGTGAATTACAAGAACAATCCAATAGGTCTATTGCTTGTTATTTCAATAACATTTATATTCACAGTTTGGTTTATAATCTATTAAATTGTCTGTGATACATTTAATATTATTAATAGTATGTGACGGGCATTTTTTTCAGCGCATGTAATTGGCTATCCCCGCAACGGCTAAAAATACTGTATACCCACTAGAAAATTGAAGACTACACCACTGGATACAAAGACATAAAGAGGAGCAAAGTGGTTCAACAGCCCATAAATACATAAATAACGGAGAACGTTAACATGATGCTCCATGTTAGCATCGTGCTAATGCTAATGGCTAGCCAGCGCTAGCTACGACTGCCGTTTTTTCACTTCTACAGAACAATCTGCTGAGAGAAAATATCCATATGGGCCCAAGTTACACTTGACTTTATTTGTATGTGATAAATAAGTTCATATTCCACCAGAAAATGGCTAAAAACATTCTATTTTCCCGATTGGCGAAGCCACGCCCCCTTCTATGACACGATGCCGTCTTTATGTATTACTTGATTTCACACACTTTTTTAAACATCAGTTAAAGGGACTATAAGGAGTTTAAAAATGTTAAAATTATCTAATTTCCTCCCCCTACATGTTCCAGCAATGTCCTAATGTGGAGAATGAGCTCAGACCTGTTCACCACAACTGCCTCTAAAATCCTGTACGGTCACTCAAAAATGTGTCACTTCGGCCCGAAGTGCCGTCATGCACGTGCTTAATATAGAAGGTGCAGTTACACATGTGGCCTGAGGTGGCAGTAGTGAGTATAAAATGGCGAACTTGCTTCCAGCCCCTTTAAATCTTCGATTCTGTCAATATTTTTAAAACTAGAATGCAGCACAAACAAACAAACCGTTAATCTGCATTACCTGACTTCACACACTTTCTCCAACAGCCGTCAGATTCACATCGCTCACATCTTTTACAGTCTTTGTCGGCCTTGCACTCGTGACAGGGCTTTGAGTGAGGACGGGGACAGGGACCTGAGTGAAACATACAAATAAAAAGCTTTGTTTCTTTTCCAGTTCACTGCAATGTTTACATTCACGTCACTGAGACACATTTTAAACTCAATGTTCATGAATTACCTGGTGTCCGCACACACGTCAGCTTACAGCCGTCAGAGCAGCATTTGAAGCCGTCTTTACAGTGGCAGTCTGAGGCGCAGTCGTCACAAGGCTTCGGAGGAACAATGATTTCTGGTTTGGAAACAAGGAAATGTAAAAAATAATCAGCATTTGTTTTTGCATTTTCACCCCTTCGATTCTATCCTTTCTTATTTCAAGATAGATCCATACGAAATGTTCCAAATTATCATGCAAATTGTATTTCAGTGTCACAAAGGTTAAAAAAAGAACTCAATCTCAGACGCCTGTGATGATTAGTTGTCAGGTTAAGCCCAGTTAAAGGGACTATACGGAGTTTAAAAATGTTAAAATTAAGCATTTCCCTCCTACATGTTCCAGCCATGTCCTAATGTGTAGAATGAGCTCAGACCTGTTCACCACAACTGCCTCTAAAATCCTGCACTGTCACTCAAAAAGGTGTTACTTTGGGTCGAGCTTCATATACAAGGTGCAGTTACACATAAGACCTGAGGTGGCAGTAGTGAGTATAAAATGACCAACTTGCATCTAGTCTCTTTAATAAATGCTGAATTATGAATATAGTTTTCTACTAAATAAAGAGACAAACAGTGGTGTAGTCTACGTGATACGCAGGTATATGCCGTATAACCACTAGAAGGCCTGCAGCATTTCAGTATAACCACTAAAGTGGGAAAAGATACGTATCACTCATTTGCCCAGTGTTATTTTTGTGTTTTCTGACTGTTTAGAGACCAGCACAAACTCCACCCTAAGCTATTTCCACCCCTGATAACGAGAGATGAAAGGCTCATCCCTCTCTCTGTCTTTCTCTGTCTCTACCGACAGACCGACTGTTCCCTCACAGCTGTGCTTGCGTGCAATTGCGCACAGCTCCGGTGTACATGTGCACAAAATAAAATCCAGGCCTGAGAATAGCTCATAATCATGATAGAGGCTCATTAACCGGCCTCATGGCGCTGGGGGAGTCGTGTAAGTCTCAGCGTCTCCCCGTCATAGACACTTTCCCTGTTCATCCCCCTCAGTGAGTCCACAATGCCGGACGCTAAAGCGCATTTCCCCACACCCTCTGCAGCAGCGCGTGAGAGCGACCTCTGGCAAAGGCAGTGACAGGTGTGGGCAGGTAACAATCTGTGTTACAAAGCGCTGAAGTCCACGGGAAAGACCGCGTAGACTGTTCGAGGTCTCAGCCACTGAAGCTGTTGCTTGACAGAGACGGAAAAGTGGATGAGCCCCGCCCACAGCGCACTCCTGTTCATAAAAAAAAGTCCTAAAAGAGTCGTTCTCCAGGAACAGTGCGCATGCAGGTGCTGCTCTACAGTGTGAGACTCTGGTGGATTAGTGGTGGGGGGGCTGGTGAATGCAGACTGGGCTTTATTCATTGAAGTTTTCATTTTGGCTTCAGTTGCACAGCCTTATAGCCTATAGCTACAGCCGGTGAATTACAAGAACAATCCAATAGGTCTATTGCTTGTTATTTCAATAACATTTATATTCACAGTTTGGTTTATAATCTATTAAATTGTCTGTGATACATTTAATATTATTAATAGTATGTGACGGGCATTTTTTTCAGCGCATGTAATTGGCTATCCCCGCACCGGCTAAAAATACTGTATACCCACTAGAAAATTGAAGACTACACCACTGGATACAAAGACATAAAGAGGAGCAAAGTGGTTCAACAGCCCATAAATACATAAATAACGGAGAACGTTAACATGATGCTCCATGTTAGCATCGTGCTAATGCTAATGGCTAGCCAGCGCTAGCTACGACTGCCGTTTTTTCACTTCTACAGAACAATCTGCTGAGAGAAAATATCCATATGGGCCCAAGTTACACTTGACTTTATTTGTATGTGATAAATAAGTTCATATTCCACCAGAAAATGGCTAAAAACATTCTATTTTCCCGATTGGCGAAGCCACGCCCCCTTCTATGACACGATGCCGTCTTTATGTATTACTTGATTTCACACACTTTTTTAAACATCAGTTAAAGGGACTATAAGGAGTTTAAAAATGTTAAAATTATCTAATTTCCTCCCCCTACATGTTCCAGCAATGTCCTAATGTGGAGAATGAGCTCAGACCTGTTCACCACAACTGCCTCTAAAATCCTGTACGGTCACTCAAAAATGTGTCACTTCGGCCCGAAGTGCCGTCATGCACGTGCTTAATATAGAAGGTGCAGTTACACATGTGGCCTGAGGTGGCAGTAGTGAGTATAAAATGGCGAACTTGCTTCCAGCCCCTTTAAATCTTCGATTCTGTCAATATTTTTAAAACTAGAATGCAGCACAAACAAACAAACCGTTAATCTGCATTACCTGACTTCACACACTTTCTCCAACAGCCGTCAGATTCACATCGCTCACATCTTTTACAGTCTTTGTCGGCCTTGCACTCGTGACAGGGCTTTGAGTGAGGACGGGGACAGGGACCTGAGTGAAACATACAAATAAAAAGCTTTGTTTCTTTTCCAGTTCACTGCAATGTTTACATTCACGTCACTGAGACACATTTTAAACTCAATGTTCATGAATTACCTGGTGTCCGCACACACGTCAGCTTACAGCCGTCAGAGCAGCATTTGAAGCCGTCTTTACAGTGGCAGTCTGAGGCGCAGTCGTCACAAGGCTTCGGAGGAACAATGATTTCTGGTTTGGAAACAAGGAAATGTAAAAAATAATCAGCATTTGCTTTTGCATTTTCACCCCTTCGATTCTATCCTTTCTTATTTCAAGATAGATCCATACGAAATGTTCCAAATTATCATGCAAATTGTATTTCAGTGTCACAAAGGTTAAAAAAAGAACTCAATCTCAGACGCCTGTGATGATTAGTTGTCAGGTTAAGCCCAGTTAAAGGGACTATACGGAGTTTAAAAATGTTAAAATTAAGCATTTCCCTCCTACATGTTCCAGCCATGTCCTAATGTGTAGAATGAGCTCAGACCTGTTCACCACAACTGCCTCTAAAATCCTGCACTGTCACTCAAAAAGGTGTTACTTTGGGTCGAGCTTCATATACAAGGTGCAGTTACACATAAGACCTGAGGTGGCAGTAGTGAGTATAAAATGACCAACTTGCATCTAGTCTCTTTAATAAATGCTGAATTATGAATATAGTTTTCTACTAAATAAAGAGACAAACAGTGGTGTAGTCTACGTGATACGCAGGTATACGCCGTATAACCACTAGAAGGCCTGCAGCATTTCAGTATAACCACTAAAGTGGGAAAAGATACGTATCACTCATTTGCCCAGTGTTATTTTTGTGTTTTCTGACTGTTTAGAGACCAGCACAAACTCCACCCTAAGCTATTTCCACCCCTGATAACGAGAGATGAAAGGCTCATCCCTCTCTCTGTCTTTCTCTGTCTCTACCGACAGACCGACTGTTCCCTCACAGCTGTGCTTGCGTGCAATTGCGCACAGCTCCGGTGTACATGTGCACAAAATAAAATCCAGGCCTGAGAATAGCTCATAATCATGATAGAGGCTCATTAACCGGCCTCATGGCGCTGGGGGAGTCGTGTAAGTCTCAGCGTCTCCCCGTCATAGACACTTTCCCTGTTCATCCCCCTCAGTGAGTCCACAATGCCGGACGCTAAAGCGCATTTCCCCACACCCTCTGCAGCAGCGCGTGAGAGCGACCTCTGGCAAAGGCAGTGACAGGTGTGGGCAGGTAACAATCTGTGTTACAAAGCGCTGAAGTCCACGGGAAAGACCGCGTAGACTGTTCGAGGTCTCAGCCACTGAAGCTGTTGCTTGACAGAGACGGAAAAGTGGATGAGCCCCGCCCACAGCGCACTCCTGTTCATAAAAAAAAGTCCTAAAAGAGTCGTTCTCCAGGAACAGTGCGCATGCAGGTGCTGCTCTACAGTGTGAGACTCTGGTGGTTTAGTGGTGGGGGGGCTGGTGAATGCAGACTGGGCTTTATTCATTGAAGTTTTCATTTTGGCTTCAGTTGCACAGCCTTATAGCCTATAGCTACAGCCGGTGAATTACAAGAACAATCCAATAGGTCTATTGCTTGTTATTTCAATAACATTTATATTCACAGTTTGGTTTATAATCTATTAAATTGTCTGTGATACATTTAATATTATTAATAGTATGTGACGGGCATTTTTTTCAGCGCATGTAATTGGCTATCCCCGCACCGGCTAAAAATACTGTATACCCACTAGAAAATTGAAGACTACACCACTGGATACAAAGACATAAAGAGGAGCAAAGTGGTTCAACAGCCCATAAATACATAAATAACGGAGAACGTTAACATGATGCTCCATGTTAGCATCGTGCTAATGCTAATGGCTAGCCAGCGCTAGCTACGACTGCCGTTTTTTCACTTCTACAGAACAATCTGCTGAGAGAAAATATCCATATGGGCCCAAGTTACACTTGACTTTATTTGTATGTGATAAATAAGTTCATATTCCACCAGAAAATGGCTAAAAACATTCTATTTTCCCGATTGGCGAAGCCACGCCCCCTTCTATGACACGATGCCGTCTTTATGTATTACTTGATTTCACACACTTTTTTAAACATCAGTTAAAGGGACTATAAGGAGTTTAAAAATGTTAAAATTATCTAATTTCCTCCCCCTACATGTTCCAGCAATGTCCTAATATGGAGAATGAGCTCAGACCTGTTCACCACAACTGCCTCTAAAATCCTGTACGGTCACTCAAAAATGTGTCACTTCGGCCCGAAGTGCCGTCATGCACGTGCTTAATATAGAAGGTGCAGTTACACATGTGGCCTGAGGTGGCAGTAGTGAGTATAAAATGGCGAACTTGCTTCCAGCCCCTTTAAATCTTCGATTCTGTCAATATTTTTAAAACTAGAATGCAGCACAAACAAACAAACCGTTAATCTGCATTACCTGACTTCACACACTTTCTCCAACAGCCGTCAGATTCACATCGCTCACATCTTTTACAGTCTTTGTCGGCCTTGCACTCGTGACAGGGCTTTGAGAGAGGACGGGGACAGGGACCTGAGTGAAACATACAAATAAAAAGCTTTGTTTCTTTTCCAGTTCACTGCAATGTTTACATTCACGTCACTGAGACACATTTTAAACTCAATGTTCATGAATTACCTGGTGTCCGCACACACGTCAGCTTACAGCCGTCAGAGCAGCATTTGAAGCCGTCTTTACAGTGGCAGTCTGAGGCGCAGTCGTCACAAGGCTTCGGAGGAACAATGATTTCTGGTTTGGAAACAAGGAAATGTAAAAAATAATCAGCATTTGTTTTTGCATTTTCACCCCTTCGATTCTATCCTTTCTTATTTCAAGATAGATCCATACGAAATGTTCCAAATTATCATGCAAATTGTATTTCAGTGTCACAAAGGTTAAAAAAAGAACTCAATCTCAGACGCCTGTGATGATTAGTTGTCAGGTTAAGCCCAGTTAAAGGGACTATACGGAGTTTAAAAATGTTAAAATTAAGCATTTCCCTCCTACATGTTCCAGCCATGTCCTAATGTGTAGAATGAGCTCAGACCTGTTCACCACAACTGCCTCTAAAATCCTGCACTGTCACTCAAAAAGGTGTTACTTTGGGTCGAGCTTCATATACAAGGTGCAGTTACACATAAGACCTGAGGTGGCAGTAGTGAGTATAAAATGACCAACTTGCATCTAGTCTCTTTAATAAATGCTGAATTATGAATATAGTTTTCTACTAAATAAAGAGACAAACAGTGGTGTAGTCTACGTGATACGCAGGTATATGCCGTATAACCACTAGAAGGCCTGCAGCATTTCAGTATAACCACTAAAGTGGGAAAAGATACGTATCACTCATTTGCCCAGTGTTATTTTTGTGTTTTCTGACTGTTTAGAGACCAGCACAAACTCCACCCTAAGCTATTTCCACCCCTGATAACGAGAGATGAAAGGCTCATCCCTCTCTCTGTCTTTCTCTGTCTCTACCGACAGACCGACTGTTCCCTCACAGCTGTGCTTGCGTGCAATTGCGCACAGCTCCGGTGTACATGTGCACAAAATAAAATCCAGGCCTGAGAATAGCTCATAATCATGATAGAGGCTCATTAACCGGCCTCATGGCGCTGGGGGAGTCGTGTAAGTCTCAGCGTCTCCCCGTCATAGACACTTTCCCTGTTCATCCCCCTCAGTGAGTCCACAATGCCGGACGCTAAAGCGCATTTCCCCACACCCTCTGCAGCAGCGCGTGAGAGCGACCTCTGGCAAAGGCAGTGACAGGTGTGGGCAGGTAACAATCTGTGTTACAAAGCGCTGAAGTCCACGGGAAAGACCGCGTAGACTGTTCGAGGTCTCAGCCACTGAAGCTGTTGCTTGACAGAGACGGAAAAGTGGATGAGCCCCGCCCACAGCGCACTCCTGTTCATAAAAAAAAGTCCTAAAAGAGTCGTTCTCCAGGAACAGTGCGCATGCAGGTGCTGCTCTACAGTGTGAGACTCTGGTGGTTTAGTGGTGGGGGGGCTGGTGAATGCAGACTGGGCTTTATTCATTGAAGTTTTCATTTTGGCTTCAGTTGCACAGCCTTATAGCCTATAGCTACAGCCGGTGAATTACAAGAACAATCCAATAGGTCTATTGCTTGTTATTTCAATAACATTTATATTCACAGTTTGGTTTATAATCTATTAAATTGTCTGTGATACATTTAATATTATTAATAGTATGTGACGGGCATTTTTTTCAGCGCATGTAATTGGCTATCCCCGCACCGGCTAAAAATACTGTATACCCACTAGAAAATTGAAGACTACACCACTGGATACAAAGACATAAAGAGGAGCAAAGTGGTTCAACAGCCCATAAATACATAAATAACGGAGAACGTTAACATGATGCTCCATGTTAGCATCGTGCTAATGCTAATGGCTAGCCAGCGCTAGCTACGACTGCCGTTTTTTCACTTCTACAGAACAATCTGCTGAGAGAAAATATCCATATGGGCCCAAGTTACACTTGACTTTATTTGTATGTGATAAATAAGTTCATATTCCACCAGAAAATGGCTAAAAACATTCTATTTTCCCGATTGGCGAAGCCACGCCCCCTTCTATGACACGATGCCGTCTTTATGTATTACTTGATTTCACACACTTTTTTAAACATCAGTTAAAGGGACTATAAGGAGTTTAAAAATGTTAAAATTATCTAATTTCCTCCCCCTACATGTTCCAGCAATGTCCTAATGTGGAGAATGAGCTCAGACCTGTTCACCACAACTGCCTCTAAAATCCTGTACGGTCACTCAAAAATGTGTCACTTCGGCCCGAAGTGCCGTCATGCACGTGCTTAATATAGAAGGTGCAGTTACACATGTGGCCTGAGGTGGCAGTAGTGAGTATAAAATGGCGAACTTGCTTCCAGCCCCTTTAAATCTTCGATTCTGTCAATATTTTTAAAACTAGAATGCAGCACAAACAAACAAACCGTTAATCTGCATTACCTGACTTCACACACTTTCTCCAACAGCCGTCAGATTCACATCGCTCACATCTTTTACAGTCTTTGTCGGCCTTGCACTCGTGACAGGGCTTTGAGTGAGGACGGGGACAGGGACCTGAGTGAAACATACAAATAAAAAGCTTTGTTTCTTTTCCAGTTCACTGCAATGTTTACATTCACGTCACTGAGACACATTTTAAACTCAATGTTCATGAATTACCTGGTGTCCGCACACACGTCAGCTTACAGCCGTCAGAGCAGCATTTGAAGCCGTCTTTACAGTGGCAGTCTGAGGCGCAGTCGTCACAAGGCTTCGGAGGAACAATGATTTCTGGTTTGGAAACAAGGAAATGTAAAAAATAATCAGCATTTGTTTTTGCATTTTCACCCCTTCGATTCTATCCTTTCTTATTTCAAGATAGATCCATACGAAATGTTCCAAATTATCATGCAAATTGTATTTCAGTGTCACAAAGGTTAAAAAAAGAACTCAATCTCAGACGCCTGTGATGATTAGTTGTCAGGTTAAGCCCAGTTAAAGGGACTATACGGAGTTTAAAAATGTTAAAATTAAGCATTTCCCTCCTACATGTTCCAGCCATGTCCTAATGTGTAGAATGAGCTCAGACCTGTTCACCACAACTGCCTCTAAAATCCTGCACTGTCACTCAAAAAGGTGTTACTTTGGGTCGAGCTTCATATACAAGGTGCAGTTACACATAAGACCTGAGGTGGCAGTAGTGAGTATAAAATGACCAACTTGCATCTAGTCTCTTTAATAAATGCTGAATTATGAATATAGTTTTCTACTAAATAAAGAGACAAACAGTGGTGTAGTCTACGTGATACGCAGGTATATGCCGTATAACCACTAGAAGGCCTGCAGCATTTCAGTATAACCACTAAAGTGGGAAAAGATACGTATCACTCATTTGCCCAGTGTTATTTTTGTGTTTTCTGACTGTTTAGAGACGAGCACAAACTCCACCCTAAGCTATTTCCACCCCTGATAACGAGAGATGAAAGGCTCATCCCTCTCTCTGTCTTTCTCTGTCTCTACCGACAGACCGACTGTTCCCTCACAGCTGTGCTTGCGTGCAATTGCGCACAGCTCCGGTGTACATGTGCACAAAATAAAATCCAGGCCTGAGAATAGCTCATAATCATGATAGAGGCTCATTAACCGGCCTCATGGCGCTGGGGGAGTCGTGTAAGTCTCAGCGTCTCCCCGTCATAGACACTTTCCCTGTTCATCCCCCTCAGTGAGTCCACAATGCCGGACGCTAAAGCGCATTTCCCCACACCCTCTGCAGCAGCGCGTGAGAGCGACCTCTGGCAAAGGCAGTGACAGGTGTGGGCAGGTAACAATCTGTGTTACAAAGCGCTGAAGTCCACGGGAAAGACCGCGTAGACTGTTCGAGGTCTCAGCCACTGAAGCTGTTGCTTGACAGAGACGGAAAAGTGGATGAGCCCCGCCCACAGCGCACTCCTGTTCATAAAAAAAAGTCCTAAAAGAGTCGTTCTCCAGGAACAGTGCGCATGCAGGTGCTGCTCTACAGTGTGAGACTCTGGTGGATTAGTGGTGGGGGGGCTGGTGAATGCAGACTGGGCTTTATTCATTGAAGTTTTCATTTTGGCTTCAGTTGCACAGCCTTATAGCCTATAGCTACAGCCGGTGAATTACAAGAACAATCCAATAGGTCTATTGCTTGTTATTTCAATAACATTTATATTCACAGTTTGGTTTATAATCTATTAAATTGTCTGTGATACATTTAATATTATTAATAGTATGTGACGGGCATTTTTTTCAGCGCATGTAATTGGCTATCCCCGCACCGGCTAAAAATACTGTATACCCACTAGAAAATTGAAGACTACACCACTGGATACAAAGACATAAAGAGGAGCAAAGTGGTTCAACAGCCCATAAATACATAAATAACGGAGAACGTTAACATGATGCTCCATGTTAGCATCGTGCTAATGCTAATGGCTAGCCAGCGCTAGCTACGACTGCCGTTTTTTCACTTCTACAGAACAATCTGCTGAGAGAAAATATCCATATGGGCCCAAGTTACACTTGACTTTATTTGTATGTGATAAATAAGTTCATATTCCACCAGAAAATGGCTAAAAACATTCTATTTTCCCGATTGGCGAAGCCACGCCCCCTTCTATGACACGATGCCGTCTTTATGTATTACTTGATTTCACACACTTTTTTAAACATCAGTTAAAGGGACTATAAGGAGTTTAAAAATGTTAAAATTATCTAATTTCCTCCCCCTACATGTTCCAGCAATGTCCTAATGTGGAGAATGAGCTCAGACCTGTTCACCACAACTGCCTCTAAAATCCTGTACGGTCACTCAAAAATGTGTCACTTCGGCCCGAAGTGCCGTCATGCACGTGCTTAATATAGAAGGTGCAGTTACACATGTGGCCTGAGGTGGCAGTAGTGAGTATAAAATGGCGAACTTGCTTCCAGCCCCTTTAAATCTTCGATTCTGTCAATATTTTTAAAACTAGAATGCAGCACAAACAAACAAACCGTTAATCTGCATTACCTGACTTCACACACTTTCTCCAACAGCCGTCAGATTCACATCGCTCACATCTTTTACAGTCTTTGTCGGCCTTGCACTCGTGACAGGGCTTTGAGTGAGGACGGGGACAGGGACCTGAGTGAAACATACAAATAAAAAGCTTTGTTTCTTTTCCAGTTCACTGCAATGTTTACATTCACGTCACTGAGACACATTTTAAACTCAATGTTCATGAATTACCTGGTGTCTGCACACACGTCAGCTTACAGCCGTCAGAGCAGCATTTGAAGCCGTCTTTACAGTGGCAGTCTGAGGCGCAGTCGTCACAAGGCTTCGGAGGAACAATGATTTCTGGTTTGGAAACAAGGAAATGTAAAAAATAATCAGCATTTGTTTTTGCATTTTCACCCCTTCGATTCTATCCTTTCTTATTTCAAGATAGATCCATACGAAATGTTCCAAATTATCATGCAAATTGTATTTCAGTGTCACAAAGGTTAAAAAAAGAACTCAATCTCAGACGCCTGTGATGATTAGTTGTCAGGTTAAGCCCAGTTAAAGGGACTATACGGAGTTTAAAAATGTTAAAATTAAGCATTTTCCTCCTACATGTTCCAGCCATGTCCTAATGTGTAGAATGAGCTCAGACCTGTTCACCACAACTGCCTCTAAAATCCTGCACTGTCACTCAAAAAGGTGTTACTTTGGGTCGAGCTTCATATACAAGGTGCAGTTACACATAAGACCTGAGGTGGCAGTAGTGAGTATAAAATGACCAACTTGCATCTAGTCTCTTTAATAAATGCTGAATTATGAATATAGTTTTCTACTAAATAAAGAGACAAACAGTGGTGTAGTCTACGTGATACGCAGGTATACGCCGTATAACCACTAGAAGGCCTGCAGCATTTCAGTATAACCACTAAAGTGGGAAAAGATACGTATCACTCATTTGACCAGTGTTATTTTTGTGTTTTCTGACTGTTTAGAGACCAGCACAAACTCCACCCTAAGCTATTTCCACCCCTGATAACGAGAGATGAAAGGCTCATCCCTCTCTCTGTCTTTCTCTGTCTCTACCGACAGACCGACTGTTCCCTCACAGCTGTGCTTGCGTGCAATTGCGCACAGCTCCGGTGTACATGTGCACAAAATAAAATCCAGGCCTGAGAATAGCTCATAATCATGATAGAGGCTCATTAACCGGCCTCATGGCGCTGGGGGAGTCGTGTAAGTCTCAGCGTCTCCCCGTCATAGACACTTTCCCTGTTCATCCCCCTCAGTGAGTCCACAATGCCGGACGCTAAAGCGCATTTCCCCACACCCTCTGCAGCAGCGCGTGAGAGCGACCTCTGGCAAAGGCAGTGACAGGTGTGGGCAGGTAACAATCTGTGTTACAAAGCGCTGAAGTCCACGGGAAAGACCGCGTAGACTGTTCGAGGTCTCAGCCACTGAAGCTGTTGCTTGACAGAGACGGAAAAGTGGATGAGCCCCGCCCACAGCGCACTCCTGTTCATAAAAAAAAGTCCTAAAAGAGTCGTTCTCCAGGAGCAGTGCGCATGCAGGTGCTGCTCTACAGTGTGAGACTCTGGTGGTTTAGTGGTGGGGGGGCTGGTGAATGCAGACTGGGCTTTATTCATTGAAGTTTTCATTTTGGCTTCAGTTGCACAGCCTTATAGCCTATAGCTACAGCCGGTGAATTACAAGAACAATCCAATAGGTCTATTGCTTGTTATTTCAATAACATTTATATTCACAGTTTGGTTTATAATCTATTAAATTGTCTGTGATACATTTAATATTATTAATAGTATGTGACGGGCATTTTTTTCAGCGCATGTAATTGGCTATCCCCGCAACGGCTAAAAATACTGTATACCCACTAGAAAATTGAAGACTACACCACTGGATACAAAGACATAAAGAGGAGCAAAGTGGTTCAACAGCCCATAAATACATAAATAACGGAGAACGTTAACATGATGCTCCATGTTAGCATCGTGCTAATGCTAATGGCTAGCCAGCGCTAGCTACGACTGCCGTTTTTTCACTTCTACAGAACAATCTGCTGAGAGAAAATATCCATATGGGCCCAAGTTACACTTGACTTTATTTGTATGTGATAAATAAGTTCATATTCCACCAGAAAATGGCTAAAAACATTCTATTTTCCCGATTGGCGAAGCCACGCCCCCTTCTATGACACGATGCCGTCTTTATGTATTACTTGATTTCACACACTTTTTTAAACATCAGTTAAAGGGACTATAAGGAGTTTAAAAATGTTAAAATTATCTAATTTCCTCCCCCTACATGTTCCAGCAATGTCCTAATGTGGAGAATGAGCTCAGACCTGTTCACCACAACTGCCTCTAAAATCCTGTACGGTCACTCAAAAATGTGTCACTTCGGCCCGAAGTGCCGTCATGCACGTGCTTAATATAGAAGGTGCAGTTACACATGTGGCCTGAGGTGGCAGTAGTGAGTATAAAATGGCGAACTTGCTTCCAGCCCCTTTAAATCTTCGATTCTGTCAATATTTTTAAAACTAGAATGCAGCACAAACAAACAAACCGTTAATCTGCATTACCTGACTTCACACACTTTCTCCAACAGCCGTCAGATTCACATCGCTCACATCTTTTACAGTCTTTGTCGGCCTTGCACTCGTGACAGGGCTTTGAGTGAGGACGGGGACAGGGACCTGAGTGAAACATACAAATAAAAAGCTTTGTTTCTTTTCCAGTTCACTGCAATGTTTACATTCACGTCACTGAGACACATTTTAAACTCAATGTTCATGAATTACCTGGTGTCTGCACACACTTCAGCTTACAGCCGTCAGAGCAGCATTTGAAGCCGTCTTTACAGTGGCAGTCTGAGGCGCAGTCGTCACAAGGCTTCGGAGGAACAATGATTTCTGGTTTGGAATCAAGGAAATGTAAAAAATAATCAGCATTTGTTTTTGCATTTTCACCCCTTCGATTCTATCCTTTCTTATTTCAAGATAGATCCATACGAAATGTTCCAAATTATCATGCAAATTGTATTTCAGTGTCACAAAGGTTAAAAAAAGAACTCAATCTCAGACGCCTGTGATGATTAGTTGTCAGGTTAAGCCCAGTTAAAGGGACTATACAGAGTTTAAAAGTGTTAAAATTAAGCATTTCCCTCCTACATGTTCCAGCCATGTCCTAATGTGTAGAATGAGCTCAGACCTGTTCACCACAACTGCCTCTAAAATCCTGCACTGTCACTCAAAAAGGTGTTACTTTGGGTCGAGCTTCATATACAAGGTGCAGTTACACATAAGACCTGAGGTGGCAGTAGTGAGTATAAAATGACCAACTTGCATCTAGTCTCTTTAATAAATGCTGAATTATGAATATAGTTTTCTACTAAATAAAGAGACAAACAGTGGTGTAGTCTACGTGATACGCAGGTATACGCCGTATAACCACTAGAAGGCCTGCAGCATTTCAGTATAACCACTAAAGTGGGAAAAGATACGTATCACTCATTTGCCCAGTGTTATTTTTGTGTTTTCTGACTGTTTAGAGACCAGCACAAACTCCACCACAAGCTATTTCCACCCCTGATAACGAGAGATGAAAGGCTCATCCCTCTCTCTGTCTTTCTCTGTCTCTACCGACAGACCGACTGTTCCCTCACAGCTGTGCTTGCGTGCAATTGCGCACAGCTCCGGTGTACATGTGCACAAAATAAAATCCAGGCCTGAGAATAGCTCATAATCATGATAGAGGCTCATTAACCGGCCTCATGGCGCTGGGGGAGTCGTGTAAGTCTCAGCGTCTCCCCGTCATAGACACTTTCCCTGTTCATCCCCCTCAGTGAGTCCACAATGCCGGACGCTAAAGCGCATTTCCCCACACCCTCTGCAGCAGCGCGTGAGAGCGACCTCTGGCAAAGGCAGTGACAGGTGTGGGCAGGTAACAATCTGTGTTACAAAGCGCTGAAGTCCACGGGAAAGACCGCGTAGACTGTTCGAGGTCTCAGCCACTGAAGCTGTTGCTTGACAGAGACGGAAAAGTGGATGAGCCCCGCCCACAGCGCACTCCTGTTCATAAAAAAAAGTCCTAAAAGAGTCGTTCTCCAGGAGCAGTGCGCATGCAGGTGCTGCTCTACAGTGTGAGACTCTGGTGGTTTAGTGGTGGGGGGGCTGGTGAATGCAGACTGGGCTTTATTCATTGAAGTTTTCATTTTGGCTTCAGTTGCACAGCCTTATAGCCTATAGCTACAGCCGGTGAATTACAAGAACAATCCAATAGGTCTATTGCTTGTTATTTCAATAACATTTATATTCACAGTTTGGTTTATAATCTATTAAATTGTCTGTGATACATTTAATATTATTAATAGTATGTGACGGGCATTTTTTTCAGCGCATGTAATTGGCTATCCCCGCACCGGCTAAAAATACTGTATACCCACTAGAAAATTGAAGACTACACCACTGGATACAAAGACATAAAGAGGAGCAAAGTGGTTCAACAGCCCATAAATACATAAATAACGGAGAACGTTAACATGATGCTCCATGTTAGCATCGTGCTAATGCTAATGGCTAGCCAGCGCTAGCTACGACTGCCGTTTTTTCACTTCTACAGAACAATCTGCTGAGAGAAAATATCCATATGGGCCCAAGTTACACTTGACTTTATTTGTATGTGATAAATAAGTTCATATTCCACCAGAAAATGGCTAAAAACATTCTATTTTCCCGATTGGCGAAGCCACGCCCCCTTCTATGACACGATGCCGTCTTTATGTATTACTTGATTTCACACACTTTTTTAAACATCAGTTAAAGGGACTATAAGGAGTTTAAAAATGTTAAAATTATCTAATTTCCTCCCCCTACATGTTCCAGCAATGTCCTAATGTGGAGAATGAGCTCAGACCTGTTCACCACAACTGCCTCTAAAATCCTGTACGGTCACTCAAAAATGTGTCACTTCGGCCCGAAGTGCCATCATGCACGTGCTTAATATAGAAGGTGCAGTTACACATGTGGCCTGAGGTGGCAGTAGTGAGTATAAAATGGCGAACTTGCTTCCAGCCCCTTTAAATCTTCGATTCTGTCAATATTTTTAAAACTAGAATGCAGCACAAACAAACAAACCGTTAATCTGCATTACCTGACTTCACACACTTTCTCCAACAGCCGTCAGATTCACATCGCTCACATCTTTTACAGTCTTTGTCGGCCTTGCACTCGTGACAGGGCTTTGAGTGAGGACGGGGACAGGGACCTGAGTGAAACATACAAATAAAAAGCTTTGTTTCTTTTCCAGTTCACTGCAATGTTTACATTCACGTCACTGAGACACATTTTAAACTCAATGTTCATGAATTACCTGGTGTCTGCACACACGTCAGCTTACAGCCGTCAGAGCAGCATTTGAAGCCGTCTTTACAGTGGCAGTCTGAGGCGCAGTCGTCACAAGGCTTCGGAGGAACAATGATTTCTGGTTTGGAAACAAGGAAATGTAAAAAATAATCAGCATTTGTTTTTGCATTTTCACCCCTTCGATTCTATCCTTTCTTATTTCAAGATAGATCCATACGAAATGTTCCAAATTATCATGCAAATTGTATTTCAGTGTCACAAAGGTTAAAAAAAGAACTCAATCTCAGACGCCTGTGATGATTAGTTGTCAGGTTAAGCCCAGTTAAAGAGACTATACGGAGTTTAAAAGTGTTAAAATTAAGCATTTCCCTCCTACATGTTCCAGCCATGTCCTAATGTGTAGAATGAGCTCAGACCTGTTCACCACAACTGCCTCTAAAATCCTGCACTGTCACTCAAAAAGGTGTTACTTTGGGTCGAGCTTCATATACAAGGTGCAGTTACACATAAGACCTGAGGTGGCAGTAGTGAGTATAAAATGACCAACTTGCATCTAGTCTCTTTAATAAATGCTGAATTATGAATATAGTTTTCTACTAAATAAAGAGACAAACAGTGGTGTAGTCTACGTGATACGCAGGTATATGCCGTATAACCACTAGAAGGCCTGCAGCATTTCAGTATAACCACTAAAGTGGGAAAAGATACGTATCACTCATTTGCCCAGCGTTATTTTTGTGTTTTCTGACTGTTTAGAGACCAGCACAAACTCCACCCTAAGCTATTTCCACCCCTGATAACAAGAGATGAAAGGCTCATCCCTCTCTCTGTCTTTCTCTGTCTCTACCGACAGACCGACTGTTCCCTCACAGCTGTGCTTGCGTGCAATTGCGCACAGCTCCGGTGTACATGTGCACAAAATAAAATCCAGGCCTGAGAATAGCTCATAATCATGATAGAGGCTCATTAACTGGCCTCATGGCGCTGGGGGAGTCGTGTAAGTCTCAGCGTCTCCCCGTCATAGACACTTTCCCTGTTCATCCCCCTCAGTGAGTCCACAATGCCGGACGCTAAAGCGCATTTCCCCACACCCTCTGCAGCAGCGCGTGAGAGCGACCTCTGGCAAAGGCAGTGACAGGTGTGGGCAGGTAACAATCTGTGTTACAAAGCGCTGAAGTCCACGGGAAAGACCGCGTAGACTGTTCGAGGTCTCAGCCACTGAAGCTGTTGCTTGACAGAGACGGAAAAGTGGATGTGCCCCGCCCACAGCGCACTCCTGTTCATAAAAAAAAGTCCTAAAAGAGTCGTTCTCCAGGAGCAGTGCGCATGCAGGTGCTGCTCTACAGTGTGAGACTCTGGTGGTTTAGTGGTGGGGGGGCTGGTGAATGCAGACTGGGCTTTATTCATTGAAGTTTTCATTTTGGCTTCAGTTGCACAGCCTCATAGCCTATAGCTACAGCCGGTGAATTACAAGAACAATCCAATAGGTCTATTGCTTGTTATTTCAATAACATTTATATTCACAGTTTGGTTTAAAATCTATTTAATTGTCTGTGATACATTTAATATTATTAATAGTATGTGACGGGCATTTTTTTCAGCGCATGTAATTGGCTATCCCCGCACCGGCTAAAAATACTGTATACCCACTAGAAAATTGAAGACTACACCACTGGATACAAAGACATAAAGAGGAGCAAAGTGGTTCAACAGCCCATAAATACATAAATAACGGAGAACGTTAACATGATGCTCCATGTTAGCATCGTGCTAATGCTAATGGCTAGCCAGCGCTAGCTACGACTGCCGTTTTTTCACTTCTACAGAACAATCTGCTGAGAGAAAATATCCATATGGGCCCAAGTTACACTTGACTTTATTTGTATGTGATAAATAAGTTCATATTCCACCAGAAAATGGCTAAAAACATTCTATTTTCCCGATTGGCGAAGCCACGCCCCCTTCTATGACACGATGCCGTCTTTATGTATTACTTGATTTCACACACTTTTTTAAACATCAGTTAAAGGGACTATAAGGAGTTTAAAAATTTTAAAATTATCTAATTTCCTCCCCCTACATGTTCCAGCAATGTCCTAATGTGGAGAATGAGCTCAGACCTGTTCACCACAACTGCCTCTAAAATCCTGTACGGTCACTCAAAAATGTGTCACTTCGGCCCGAAGTGCCGTCATGCACGTGCTTAATATAGAAGGTGCAGTTACACATGTGGCCTGAGGTGGCAGTAGTGAGTATAAAATGGCGAACTTGCTTCCAGCCCCTTTAAATCTTCGATTCTGCCAATATTTTTAAAACTAGAATGCAGCACAAACAAACAAACCGTTAATCTGCATTACCTGACTTCACACACTTTCTCCAACAGCCGTCAGATTCACATCGCTCACATCTTTTACAGTCTTTGTCGGCCTTGCACTCGTGACAGGGCTTTGAGTGAGGACGGGGACAGGGACCTGAGTGAAACATACAAATAAAAAGCTTTGTTTCTTTTCCAGTTCACTGCAATGTTTACATTCACGTCACTGAGACACATTTTAAACTCAATGTTCATGAATTACCTGGTGTCTGCACACACTTCAGCTTACAGCCGTCAGAGCAGCATTTGAAGCCGTCTTTACAGTGGCAGTCTGAGGCGCAGTCGTCACAAGGCTTCGGAGGAACAATGATTTCTGGTTTGGAAACAAGGAAATGTAAAAAATAATCAGCATTTGTTTTTGCATTTTCACCCCTTTGATTCTATCCTTTCTTATTTCAAGATAGATCCATACGAAATGTTCCAAATTATCATGCAAATTGTATTTCAGTGTCACAAAGGTTAAAAAAAGAACTCAATCTCAGACGCCTGTGATGATTAGTTGTCAGGTTAAGCCCAGTTAAAGGGACTATACGGAGTTTAAAAGTGTTAAAATTAAGCATTTCCCTCCTACATGTTCCAGCCATGTCCTAATGTGTAGAATGAGCTCAGACCTGTTCACCACAACTGCCTCTAAAATCCTGCACTGTCACTCAAAAAGGTGTTACTTTGGGTCGAGCTTCATATACAAGGTGCAGTTACACATAAGACCTGAGGTGGCAGTAGTGAGTATAAAATGACCAACTTGCATCTAGTCTCTTTAATAAATGCTGAATTATGAATATAGTTTTCTACTAAATAAAGAGACAAACAGTGGTGTAGTTTACGTGATACGCAGGTATACGCCGTATAACCACTAGAAGGCCTGCAGCATTTCAGTATAACCACTAAAGTGGGAAAAGATACGTATCACTCATTTGCCCAGTGTTATTTTTGTGTTTTCTGACTGTTTAGAGACCAGCACAAACTCCACCCTAAGCTATTTCCACCCCTGATAACGAGAGATGAAAGGCTCATCCCTCTCTCTGTCTTTCTCTGTCTCTACCGACAGACCGACTGTTCCCTCACAGCTGTGCTTGCGTGCAATTGCGCACAGCTCCGGTGTACATGTGCACAAAATAAAATCCAGGCCTGAGAATAGCTCATAATCATGATAGAGGTTCATTAACCGGCCTCATGGCGCTGGGGGAGTCGTGTAAGTCTCAGCGTCTCCCCGTCATAGACACTTTCCCTGTCCATCCCCCTCAGTGAGTCCACAATGCCGGACGCTAAAGCGCATTTCCCCACACCCTCTGCAGCAGCGCGTGAGAGCGACCTCTGGCAAAGGCAGTGAAAGGTGTGGGCAGGTAACAATCTGTGTTACAAAGCGCTGAAGTCCACGGGAAAGACCGCGTAGACTGTTCGAGGTCTCAGCCACTGAAGCTGTTGCTTGACAGAGACGGAAAAGTGGATGAGCCCCGCCCACAGCTCACTCCTGTTCATAAAAAAAAGTCCTAAAAGAGTCGTTCTCCAGGAACAGTGCGCATGCAGGTGCTGCTCTACAGTGTGAGACTCTGGTGGTTTAGTGGTGGGGGGGCTGGTGAATGCAGACTGGGCTTTATTCATTGAAGTTTTCATTTTGGCTTCAGTTGCACAGCCTTATAGCCTATAGCTACAGCCGGTGAATTACAAGAACAATCCAATAGGTCTATTGCTTGTTATTTCAATAACATTTATATTCACAGTTTGGTTTATAATCTATTTAATTGTCTGTGATACATTTAATATTATTAATAGTATGTGACGGGCATTTTTTTCAGCGCATGTAATTGGCTATCCCCGCACCGGCTAAAAATACTGTATACCCACTAGAAAATTGAAGACTACACCACTGGATACAAAGACATAAAGAGGAGCAAAGTGGTTCCACAGCCCATAAATACATAAATAACGGAGAACGTTAACATGATGCTCCATGTTAGCATCGTGCTAATGCTAATGGCTAGCCAGCGCTAGCTACGACTGCCGTTTTTTCACTTCTACAGAACAATCTGCTGAGAGAAAATATCCATATGGGCCCAAGTTACACTTGACTTTATTTGTATGTGATAAATAAGTTCATATTCCACCAGAAAATGGCTAAAAACATTCTATTTTCCCGATTGGCGAAGCCACGCCCCCTTCTATGACACGATGCCGTCTTTATGTATTACTTGATTTCACACACTTTTTTAAACATCAGTTAAATCTTCGATTCTGTCAATATTTTTAAAACTAGAATGCAGCACAAACAAACAAACCGTTAATCTGCATTACCTGACTTCACACACTTTCTCCAACAGCCGTCAGATTCACATCGCTCACATCTTTTACAGTCTTTGTCGGCCTTGCACTCGTGACAGGGCATTGAGTGAGGACGGGGACAGGGACCTGAGTGAAACATACAAATAAAAAGCTTTGTTTCTTTTCCAGTTCACTGCAATGTTTACATTCACGTCACTGAGACACATTTTAAACTCAATGCTCATGAATTACCTGGTGTCCGCACACACGTCAGCTTACAGCCGTCAGAGCAGCATTTGAAGCCGTCTTTACAGTGGCAGTCTGAGGCGCAGTCATCACAAGGCTTCGGAGGAACAATGATTTCTGGTTTGGAAACAAGGAAATGTAAAAAATAATCAGCATTTGTTTTTGCATTTTCACCCCTTCGATTCTATCCTTTCTTATTTCAAGATAGATCCATATGAAATGTTCCAAATTATCATGCAAATTGTATTTCTGTGTCATAAAGGTTAAAAAAAGAACTCAATCTCAGACGCCTGTGATGATTAGTTGTCAGGTTAAGCCCAGTTAAAGGGACTATACGGAGTTTAAAAATGTTAAAATTAAGCATTTCCCTCCTACATGTTCCAGCCATGTCCTAATGTGTAGAATGAGCTCAGACCTGTTCACCACAACTGCCTCTAAAATCCTGCACTGTCACTCAAAAAAGTGTTACTTTGGGTCGAGCTTCATATACAAGGTGCAGTTACACATAAGACCTGAGGTGGCAGTAGTGAGTATAAAATGACCAACTTGCATCTAGTCTCTTTAATAAATGCTGAATTATGAATATAGTTTTCTACTAAATAAAGAGACAAACAGTGGTGTAGTCTACGTGATACGCAGGTATACGCCGTATAACCACTAGAAGGCCTGCAGCATTTCAGTATAACCACTAAAGTGGGAAAAGATACGTATCACTCATTTGCCCAGTGTTATTTTTGTGTTTTCTGACTGTTTAGAGACCAGCACAAACTCCACCACAAGCTATTTCCTCCCCTGATAACGAGAGATGAAAGGCTCATCCCTCTCTCTGTCTTTCTCTGTCTCTACCGACAGACCGACTGTTCCCTCACAGCTGTGCTTGCGTGCAATTGCGCACAGCTCCGGTGTACATGTGCACAAAATAAAATCCAGGCCTGAGAATAGCTCATAATCATGATAGAGGCTCATTAACCGGCCTCATGGCGCTGGGGGAGTCGTGTAAGTCTCAGCGTCTCCCCGTCATAGACACTTTCCCTGTTCATCCCCCTCAGTGAGTCCACAATGCCGGACGCTAAAGCGCATTTCCCCACACCCTCTGCAGCAGCGCGTGAGAGCGACCTCTGGCAAAGGCAGTGACAGGTGTGGGCAGGTAACAATCTGTGTTACAAAGCGCTGAAGTCCACGGGAAAGACCGCGTAGACTGTTCGAGGTCTCAGCCACTGAAGCTGTTGCTTGACAGAGACGGAAAAGTGGATGTGCCCCGCCCACAGCGCACTCCTGTTCATAAAAAAAAGTCCTAAAAGAGTCGTTCTCCAGGAACAGTGCGCATGCAGGCGCTGCTCTACAGCGTGAGACTCTGGTGGTTTAGTGGTGGGGGGGCTGGTGAATGCAGACTGGGCTTTATTCATTGAAGTTTTCATTTTGGCTTCAGTTGCACAGCCTTATAGCCTATAGCTACAGCCGGTGATTTACAAGAACAATCCTATAGGTCTATTGCTTGTTATTTCAATAACATTTATATTCACAGTTTGGTTTATAATCTATTTAATTGTCTGTGATACATTTAATATTATTAATAGTATGTGACGGGCATTTTTTTCAGCGCATGTAATTGGCTATCCCCGCACCGGCTAAAAATACTGTATACCCTCTAGAAAATTGAAGACTACACCACTGGATACAAAGACATAAAGAGGAGCAAAGTGGTTCAACAGCCCATAAATACATAAATAACGGAGAACGTTAACATGATGCTCCATGTTAGCATCATGCTAATGCTAATGGATAGCCAGCGCTAGCTACGACTGACATTTTTTTACTTCTACTGAACAATCTGCTGAGAGAAAATATCCATATGGGCCCAAGTTACACTAGACTTTATTTATGTGTGATAAATAAGTTAGTTAAATAAATTAGTGGAAGCCACGCCCCCTTCTATGACGCGATGCCGTCTGTATAATTGATTTCACACACAAACAGCAGGTAAATCTTCGATTCTGCCAATATATTTAAAACTAAAATGCAACACAAACAAACAAACCGTTAATCTGCATTACCTGACTTCACACACTTTCTCCAACAGCCGTCAGATTCACATCGCTCACATCTTTTACAGTCTTTGTCGGCCTTGCACTCGTGACAGGGCTTTGAGTGAGGACGGGGACAGGGACCTGAGTGAAACATACAAATAAAAAGCTTTGTTTCTTTTCCAGTTCACTGCGATGTTTACATTCAAGTCACTGAGACACATTTTAAAGTCAATGTTTCTGAACTACCTGATATCGGCAAACACGTCCGCTTACAGCCGTCAAAGCAGCATTTGCAGCCGTCCTCACAGTGGCAGTCTGAGGCGCAGTCGTCACAAGGCTCTGGATCAGGAATGATTTCTGGTTTGGAAATAAGGAAATGTAAAAAATAATCAGCATTTGTTTTTACATTTTCACCCCTTCGATTCTGTCCTTTTTTATATCAAGATAGATCCATACTAAATATTCCAAATTATTATGCAAATTGTATTTCAGTGTCATTAAGGTTAAAACAAACTTTTTCAATGAAACTCATGGATGGTTTTGTGTCTTAGGGCTCTATGAATCACTGACGTCAATCTCAGACGTGTCACGCCTGTGATGATTAGTTGTCAGGTTAAGCCCAGTTAAAGGGACTATACAGAGTATACAAAGTATTTCCCTCCTACATGTTCCGGCCATGTCCGAATGTGTAGAATGAGCTCAGACCTGTTCACCACAACTGCCTCTAAAATCCTGCACTGTCACTCAAGAAGGTGTTACTTCGGGTCAAGCTTAATATACAAGGTGCAGTTACGCATAAGACCTGAGGTGGCAGTAGTGAGTATAAAATGACTAGCATTTGTGAAAGAGACTAGATGAAAGTTGAATTATGAATATAGTTTTCCACTAAATAAAGATACAAAGACATAAAAAGGAGCAAAGTGGTTCAACAGCCCATAAATACATAAATAACGGAGAATGCTAACATGATGCTACATGTTAGCACCGTGCTAATGCTAATGGATAGCCGGCATTAGCTACGACTATCATTTTTTCAGTCTGCTGAGAGAAAATATCCACATGGGCCCGAGTTACACATGACTTTATGTGTGATAAATAAGTTAGTTGAAAAAATTTGTGGAAGCCACGCCCCCTTCGATTTCACACACCTTTTCAAACAGCAGTTAAATCTTCAATTCTGACAATATTTTTAAAACTAAAATGCAGCACAAACAAACAAACCGTTAATGTGCATTACCTAACTTCACACACTTTCTCCAACAGCCGTCAGATTCACATCGCTCACATCTTTTACAGTCTTTGTCGGTCTTGCAGTCGTGACAGGGCTTTGAGAGAGGACGGGGACAGGGACCTGAGTGAAACACAAATAAAAAGCTTTGTTTCTTTTCAAGTTCACTGCAATGTCACTGAGACACATTTTAAACTCAATGATCATGAATTACCTGATGTCGGCACACACGTCCGCTTACAGCCGTCAAAGCAGCATTTGCAGCCGTCCTCACAGTCGCAGTCTGAGGCGCAGTCGTCACAAGGAATGATTTCTGGTTTGGGTTAAACACAAGGAAATGTTAAAAATTCTAGTATTATGATGTTTGCTTCAGCCCTGTTACAGATGCTTCCAAAACACTGAGTTAATGTATTACCTGGCTTTACACACTTGTTCCAACAGCCGTCAGATTTGCATTGCTCACATCTGTCACAGTCTGTGTCAGTCTTGCACTCGTGACAGGGCCTATTCTTTGAAAGGGGACACCGCTTTCCTGGTTTGGATAAAGACACAGGATAATATAAGGCTTCATTTAAACAATATCTATTATAGTCTTTTGCCTTTTCACCAACCAATAGACCCTTTCACTGCTCACATCATCAGTGACATCGTGAGAAATAAGATTAAACTAAAACTATTGATTTTAAGTGTAAAACTACAATTAAATAATGTGGTCCTGTTGTGGCTTATGGTGCAAGAACAAGAGGAATGACGTTTGAGACGATAAAATAAGAATTTGATATTTCCAACAATACGTTACGAAAAAAACAGGATGGTTGTTTTTAAGATTTTTTAATGTTTTTTTTTTTCTCGCATATTTGCTGGTTTGCTAGGACCTGGAAGCGGATGTCGTGACGTCACCACTTAACAAACGTATAGTTAAACATTTGTTTATCGTTACTATGTTTGAAACTTAACGGGGAGTGACTGAACATACTTATTTCTCAGACTCATTAGCCAAAAATGCTGAACCTACTGCTAAAAAGTAATATTTGCCAAAATCAGTGCTTCCAGTTTAGCGGAAAATGCTAACGGTGCAGCAGCTATGCTAACCCCGGAAGTACCGACTTTAGTAAATATGACTTTTTTAGCAGTAGATGCGGCATTTTTGGCTAATGTGTCTGAGAAATTAAAAGGTTCAGTAACTCTGTTAAGTTTCAGAAAAATTGATAATTAAAGAGTTTTTAATGGTTTTCTTCCTCGCACATTAGCCGGTATGCTAGGACCTGGAAGCGGAAGTCGTGACATCACACTTAACAAACGTCTAGTTAGACATGTGTTTATCGGTTCACTTAGTTATTCCACACTGTTGTGAATGTCTCTGAATGCCATTGATGATATCATGTTGTCCAGGCCCTGAGGAAACAACAGCCCCACACCATGATGCTCCTGCTCACAGCGTCACAGTGAGGAGAGGGTTTGATGTTGGTGCTGTTCCATTTTTCCTCCACACATCCACGCAAGTTTATTATTTTGTATATAAATTCCATGTAAATCTAATATTGTGGACTGTATAATGTGTTTTAACAAGGTGAGTGACTGACATGAAATACTGTATATTGAATTAATCCATTAGTGACATGTTGTATATACTGCCTTATTTCTCATTACCTTCTGCCCACACACACTTCTTATTACATCCATCGAAGCAGCATCTCTGGCCATGTTTACAGTTTTTGTCCGAGACACATTCGTCACACGGGTGTCCTGGTTTGACAAACGACAAATGAGAATGTAAAGTTCAATTTAAAACATTTATTTCTTACATTAATTATGTCTTGTTTCAAAAAATATCTAAAGGTTCTTTTAGAAAGACACTAGGTGTAACAATAAAAATGGGTAACACTTTATAACAACTACACTTTATTTAGCTTTAATAAATGATGAGTTAACAGTTAATTAGTCATGAACCATTCATTAGTTATTAAGTGTGACACTTAAAATGCATATGACAGGTTTTAATACTTTTGAAAATATGACTTATTCAGAAGGAAAACATCAGTTGCATAATTATCATTTAATTTCAGTGAAGCAGCAATTGACTCTGTGCATAACTTCAAACCATAACGTCGCCCAAGAAGTGACTTCCTGTTTCAATCCAGCACACAAAAATAAAAGCACCATCTTATTCATTAGTTCAGCAGTTTATTAATTCAACCTTCTTTCTGCCTAACTATTAACAGACAAAACACTTAAAATGTGTGTATTTAATTATATTCTAGAAATGTTGCAAGTACTGAACTAACTGAACTAATCAATGAGACGAGCTGTGTGCTTTTATTTTGGCGTGCTGGATCGAAACAGGAAGTCACTTCTTGGGCGGCGTTGCTATGATTTTAAGTTATGCACAGAGTCAATTATAATTAAGAAATGTTGGGCATGAAAGTTCTTTTGAAGTGACATAGAAGAAGGTTGGTACAGCAACAGTTTAGAATTGCTTACCTTCTTCTATGTCACTTGTCAGTGTCCAATAAGGAAGTGAAACTATAAACATCACAATTTTTTGTGTGCAAAATCTTAAATATAATCGTGTTAACTATGTTTTAGCAAAAATTGTGTGTAATGTGTCATAATTATGCACTTTAACAACTACTTAACAATCAATACATCAAGTATGTGAAGAACTATTCATTATGAGTTAGGCGTTAACTGTAGTTTAGTTATTAAGTCACACTTAATGAATGAATTGTTCATGATTAATTAAGTGTAAATTCATAATTTATTAAGGCCACATAAGGTGTGGCTATTATAAAGGGTTTACCAAAAAATGTTTTTTAAAATACCTTACGTGTTTTAACGGACTGGGAATTATACTTTTTTTTTTTGTCCAATTTAAAACATGAAGGTTTTCTCACACAGAAGTGGATCAAAGTCATTTTGTTTTGTTTGATTTTTTAAAGTGTATATGACACATTGGACACACTTTTGTTAAAACATAATTAGCACATGTTTCTCTAGTTTGAACATTTTTGTTTCACTTCCTGATTGGACACTGACAGGAAGTGACATAGTTAGAGGTAAACAATTTTAAACCGTTGCTGTGCTGACCATGTTATGTCAAAGGGAAATGAGTCAAACTGAACTTTATCTATGTCACTGCCTGTCAGCAGCTTAAAAATATAACTTTTCTGCCCAACATTTATTCATTAAATTTGCTGCTTCACTGAAATAAAATGATAATTATGACTTAAAACATATGTCCTTCTAAACAAGTCATATTTTCCAAGTGGCTTCCAAACCTCCCAATTGGAATTGAAAATATAATCACAAATAATGTAATGAAATAATTCTTCATTGTTACCTTCAGGCTTCACACACTGTTTTCGACAGTCTTTGAAGCAGCACTTCAGGCCACCTTTACACTGAGCGTCATAGTAGCACTCCTCTGGAGCACACTTGGCATAAGAGAGCACATCAGGACATGGCCCTGAACGGAAAAGACGCAAGTTTATGTTTTACAATCAAAAACAAGATGAAAGCCAACCTTCTTCACCCTCAGGAGCTGATGAAAGAGGGCAAAGACAAAACATTTTATGAAACCTAAGTTTATTTCTTAAAAGAGCCAAAATAAAAATTCATGTTAACATTTGTTTGCTGATTATGTTTCACAAAACATTTGAAAAATCTTATCTGAAACTTTATTTGTAGGGATGCACCGATACCAGTATCGGGCCGATACCACATGCTTGTACTCATACTCGTACTCATTCATGAGGTCCCAATACCAGAAACAGACACCATTTGACGAGCGGCCAGCGCACCTACGAGGCGCACCTACGAGGCGCAGCTCTCAGCTGAGGAGAGAAAATAGCAACAAACTGGAGAATTCTTTAGTGGAAATACAATAATCCACATAGAGCTGACTTTATTACAGACTGCGCTCTCTAATCAGAATCTGTGCTGGATTTAATCAGAGCTTAATGTTGTTAGTGCTGCAGCGTGGAGTCTGCAGTGTTTACAAGATACAGGCTAACGTTGCTAACTCGCGGCTAGCAGTTTTGGCCATTCTGACGCCGTTTTATGCCCAGGGGGTTTATTCATCTGAAAAACTAACCCAGCGACTAAAAAGTCCTCAGAAAATCCAAATTAAAGAGATACAGCATGTTTATATTGAGCGAAAATGAGCTGCAGCAAAACAATGAAAACGCAGTAGCTACTCGCTAAGTTGCTACAAACACACGATGAAATCTACACTGAGCTGAAGTAATGACGAAAAGAGACCATTTAAGTAACATCTCAATACTACTGTTAAATAAAAATATATAAATGAATAAAGCACAGGCATTGGGGAGCTTTTGGACCTGGGCTTTTCTGTCTATGATGGACAGTGCAATAAAAATAAAAAATTCTATGAATGAAAATAAAATAAATAAATGGCATCAGCACATTTCTAATATAACTGCTCTTCAATGTGTCGCCTACTTCACTAAAGGAAATGTACATGAGTAAATTAACTAATTACAAACCAATCTGCTGTGAAAAAAGCAAGAATGTTGAAGAAAATGCCTTTTACTCGCATCGGTATCGGCAAGTACTTAAATCAAAGTACTCGTATCGGTTTTAGAAAAAGTGGCACCGGTGCATCCCGATTTATTTCGTTAGTTGTAAAGTTAGAGACAAAATTCACATCATTTACATCAGACACAAGAATCACAAATGACCTGAATCCGCCCGATAGTTATTTTCACACCACAGAGAAAACCTCATAGTTCTCCTTACTATTTTCTACCATTACAGATTCACTATTGTTTTCATGTTTGAGTCACTGGGACAAAGCAAAACTGCTCATGTAAATTATAAATTAGGACCATAATTATTTAAAGAGATATATCTGACTCTGTAAACACTATAATAATGTAGAAGCCTTATTAAAAACTGTGTTGGTGAGTGTGTGGCCTTACTTCCATATGTGCTTTGACACGTCTTCGCAATACAGATGTTGGGGCAACACCTCTGGTCTGGATCACAGTCACGGTCTGAGCTGCACCACGAACACGAATCAGGAGGACACGATCCCGGTTTGGGCTTGGGTACGCCTGTGCAGAAACAAGTTTAGTTTAGATCACAAACAAATAAAGGAAAAGAGCTATTCCCCACAGACTGAAACAATAAGAGAAGCAGCTCAGCTTAAATATGAAAAACTACCCTGTAACCAAGCACATTTTCTCCTGTTTGGCTTTACACGCAAATCTAAAAGTTTCAACGACAAAATTGCGCCAAATACGGACTAAAACACAACGAAAAAGCAATGATGAAAAGCGAAGAAAATGCAACAAAAAGTGACAGAAACGTGACAAGAAGCAACAAAAAAAGCAATGACAAAAACAATTTGTGATGTGACTAAAGAAGCGACGACAATGTGACAAATAAGTTACAATCACTTTTGCAGGTCTTAGCTTTCAAATTGCTCTCCATTCGAGAAGCTTTTAGTTTAGGGTAAATCCGAACTGGAGAAAATGCACTCTGTTCAGGCCAGTGTTCATTTTCTCGACTTAGTTTTTTATGAGACTAAAACTATGACCAAAATGTCCAGATATTTTCAACGACTAAAAAAAGACTAAATAAAAATGAAAAATCATCCAAATTTCTAACAACAGTCTGAAAGAGCCTCAAATCACTTAAATTCTCAGCCAGAGGAACAAGTCTGAGCTTTGTTCATGTGAGAGAAGCTCCATGAAGCCCAGGACCTTGATCTAATATGATCTATAATAAATATTATAAATGCAAAGTCGATTTAAATTTAGCCGACTAATCAAAAGACTAATACTAAAACTAAATTGAAATATGTTGTCAGAATTAACACTGGTTCAGGCGGGGGGTTAAGAGGTTTTTAATAATCTAACCTGGGCAAATCTTGGATATGCAATAAGAAACAGGACAAGGCACAACAAATCAAAAATATATTAAAAATATTTCATTTAAAATGTTTGAACATCACTTACCTGACTCAGCGGACTTCAGATCCACGAAGACGACGATCAGGAGGCAGAGGACGGAGCGATCCATGATGATCTGCTGCAGTCACACACGGACCTCACACACGTTGGTATTTATCCACAAACGCTGCCCTTGCTCTCAGGCTTTATCACAAGTGGAGACACGGCTTATTCAGATGTTTGAATGTGCGGTTTGTCAGTCTCTTTATCTTATGTCAGACGCACTTGAGTCTGACACAAGCGCTGATAATGCGCAAAGAAAATGTCATTTAAGTCACTTTAAATGCTTGTTTTGCAAACATTTCGCTTCAGGAACTGAAATGAAGAGAAACCTTGAGAGATAAGACTTTTTTTTTTACAGTCTATACATGCCTTTCAGTTATCTGAGTTTTGTTAATATGGCGGCCATTTTGAATACCAAAGTAGAATTATGCAGTACTACAACATGTAACAGCTTAAGATGATAACGGTAAAAACACAGCCCTAGAGATGCACGTTTATGTGAAGAAACCAGTGTTTAAGATGTTAGCGTGCTACTGGTTAGCATTTAGCTTCAACAGCTCAGCTCTGGCCTCTCCAAGACAAAAGCCCTGAACCACACTCCAAACATCTAGTCTTGGATATAACATGTGACGGAGGTCAAAGCTGAGCTGTTACTGTCGTATTGCCTCAGTGTATATAGCTGTAAGCCACACGTGTTTATTATGTTGAAGTTGCTAACTAGTAGCATGCTAACGTCTTGAGCAACGTAAACACTGACTCAGACTGAGACTGTTGACATGACAAACTGTAATAATCGCAGAGAAAGGTGTTGCGTTTCCTCTTTGATGTGTTATTTTAGTTTGAGGAATGAAGCAGATCTTTAGTAAATCTGCTTTAGCTCGACAGACATTCAGAGCTGCTAAGTCTGTGCCACATTTGCTGCTTATATCACATAAGCGTGCGTCTCTGGGGCCGTTATGTTTTTGAGCAATGATTAAGAGTAAATAAAAATGCCACTGTCAATCAGTTGTCTTTCGTTTATATTCTTAGTAGAAATATTGTTACATGTTGTAGGACTGCATGATGCTACTTGGGTATTCGAAATGGCCACCAGAACTATGCGTGATCTCATGATATACGTCGGCATTTAAATGTTAATGAGGTTTCAGCGCAAATTCAACCTGGAAGACGTGCCTGCAGCCTTCATTCATCACCTAAACAACGGCAGCCTTTATCAATCATGTAAGCACGGCCCCAGCTCAGGCCGCACCTTCATGTCAGCCGATCATCGCCGCTGCTGATGCTGCTTCAGACCACCCCGGTCAGTCACCTGGCCATTTCCCAGCCATGCAACCCTCCTCCGCCTCTCCTCTGCTCGTCGTCGTCAACTGGCCGGCCCGGGTCTCGCCCCACCACCACCACCAGTGTCCAGGCTCCGGGAAGATTCTGGAACATCGATCAACGCCATGTACTCCATATCATGACTGCAATCTTCCACCGGGTCTGAGCCCAAATCATGATTCACGTTCAATAAAACTTTCCTAACGCATTCTGTCTCTTTTTGTGTCTTTTCATGTTGAATTACAATTCTGTTCGGATGGATGGATTGTGTCGGATGTAGGATGAAAAAGCAGCAAAAAAGCAACAAAGATGCGACAACCTAGATGCCAAAAAAGTGATGAGAACGCAACAATGGGTTGGGTTAAATGCAGAGGACAAATTTCCCTATGGGGACATTAAAGTATACAAACAAACAAAAACGTGATGAAAAAGTCTGTTTTGTAGGTCTTAGCTATTAAATGAGTCTTTCTGTGGCCTAGAGGCTGTGAACTCCAGTCAAGAATCTTTTAGATTTGGGTACAGCTGAACAGGAGGAGAAAATGTGCTCGGACACGGTGGGGCTTAAGGGGTTGTTAACTTCTGAAACTTTGAAACCTATGGGGGGCACTGGGGAAAAATGATCACCCACACAACAGAACACGGTTTCTTTTTAACCAGAGAACTCAAAGCATGGATATTTAATTAAAAAACTTCAACAAAGTGCATTTTCTCCATTTCAGTTCTACCGAAATCTAAAGGTTTACAGCCTACAGGCCAGAATAACGCCTCATTTGAAGACTAACAGAACTCATCTAAACTAATCTTTTTCCTTGTTTTGACAGTTTCTTCCATTGTTCTTTGTGCTGTGTTAACATCCCATTTCCCCCCCACACATTTTCATGGCTTTGTCACTTTTCTGTTTTTTATTTACACAATCGCTGTACAGCTGAACCAAGGACAGTCATTGTTGTTCCGACACTGTTGACATTTCTTTAGATTATTCTATCTCGGACTGGAGTCATCTGAGATTTGTCCTTCATGACGATTTCCTTTTCCTTTAGCAAACACACACAGTCTCACAAAGATGCATCTAATGCCTCACTGACATTCTTTATAATCACTGATCCAAAGGGAAGTTAAAACCTCCGTATTATTGACAGTTCTTTAGACGAATTTAGGGCTTGTGTTTCAAAACACAGACTATAGCTGTAATATCATTCCTGATTCTGTCCACGCGAAGCAATAATTGGCCCAGAGTTCCGAATCAGAAAACATTTTATTACTTTTGTCAGTGAAAATTCTTACTAACTAGACATTTGCTTCAGTGCAATGGTGTAACGTGGAACAGAAAAACAACCACAGGGGCAGCTGTTCAAAATAAAGCAATGCAATTTTTTTTTTAGCATAAAAATCTGTACAAAGACAGTGGTGTTGGTCAATCCAAAATAGTAAACCTCATACCTGGATTTCTATGTAGGTTGAAGACCAGGTTTTAGCTCAACATAGTGCACAGAAAACTCTGCTTTTACAAATGTACAACATGCAGCAGAAACGTGTATATAACCATGTAGTACAAATATGTCTCTGCAAACGGCCGGTAAGAGGTTACTTGGTGTTCATGAGTCTGATAGCAGAGGGAGAAAAGCTGTTAATGAGGCGGGAGGTTCTTCTGGACCATAGAGGAGTGGGTCAAACAGTGTCCAAGGTGGTAAGGGCTAGTGGGGTTCTGAGACGGGGGGAGCCTGGGCCAATCACCAGACTGCACACACAATGTTCTGCACCACACAACAATGGAGATGACGGGAGCTCTGCTGGAGCTTTTTGATGAGGGAGCTGATGGTCGGCTCCCATTTGAGGTCCAGGGTTATGGTGGCGCTCATGGCACAAAGGACGTCCACAAAGAAGATAAGGGAGTCCATCAGGGTGAGGCCGAAGACGATGGGGCTGTGACCTTCCTGAAGTTCACAATCATCAGCTACAGGTTGTTTCCGCTGCACCAGGACACCAGCCGATCCACCTCTCTCCTGTCAACAGAATCATCACATCTCGATATGAACCTGATGATTTCGGTCTATCAATCTAGACCAGGGGTCACCAAACTTATTTCAGCTGAGGGCTACTTTAAGAGCATTAAGTTGTTCAAGGGCTACCAGTTAAAAACAAATCCTAAAGACTTAAACTTGCACTGTTCACTTATAGGATATTGATCCCATATTATATTAAAAAAAACTTTATTTTAAACTCATACTGAGGCACAAGAATTAGATTCAAGAAAATGAAGTGTTTTACACTTTAGAAAAAGTCCCAAGGGCTACTGGACATGCCCCAAAGGGCTCCTGGGTGGGGTGGTTGGTGACCCCTGATCTAGACACTAGAACCAGGGTTAACCGACCTGTGACTTGCATTCTGTTTAGTAGAGAAGTTACGTATGGACTGTCACATGCAGGTGAGAGCGACCACAACCATCAGGACACCAGCAGCACCAGCAGGACCATCAGCACCAGCAGGACCATCAGCACCAGCAGGAGCCAGGGAAACACAAACACAGCACATTAAGCATGGAGAAGAAACATCTGGGCTCCTCGCTCAGAACCGGCATGTCTCACCTTTAAGAGGTCAAATCGGTGGTCCAGAAGGCTTGAACAGGTTCAACTTCGTTAGCCCAGTAGGTGTTGGGCTTGAACAGCCTCACCTTTAGTCGTGCAGAAGGTGATGGGCTGAACAGACTCACCTTTAGTTGTGCAGGAGGTGATGGGCTGAACAGACTCACCTTTAGTCAAGCAGCACGTTTTGGGCTTGAACAGACTCACCCTTGGTAGATGTTGGGCTTGAACAGACTCACCTTTAGTCGTGCAGTAGGTGGTGGGCTTGAACAAACTCATCTTTGGTCATGCAATAGATTTTAGGCTTGAACAGACTCACCTTTCAATCGTGCGGCAGATAGTGGGCTTGAACAAACTCACCTTTAGTCGTGCAGCATGTGTTTTTATTACTTTATTTTATTTTTTTCAAAAGAAATATAAACCATATACCGTAACTTTAGTACATTTGTATAAAAAGCAACTTTGGTTATTACTCTTATTTTTTTTTTTTTTTTTAATAAAACATTTCAACATCCGCTGCATAATCAACGCCAATCCACAGTCTTTATGTACTTTCCATTTCTTTTATAAACCATTCAGTTTTACATCTTAATCCATTTTTTAAAATCTAGTGGATTACTTTTTTTTCCACTCCTTTGTTATAATCTTTAGAGCTGTAATTCTAAGAATTTGGAAGATATATTTTTCATCTGAGTTAATATTAATTGGGATTTTTCCTAATATCATATTTTCTGATTTGAAATCAAGTTTCTTTCCCAGTATCGCTTCAATAATTTGAAATACTTCTTTCCAGTAAGGTTGCATTATTTTACAAGTATAGAATATATATTTGTAATTTGCATTTTCCTCTCCACAATTCCTCCAACATTAACAATTTGCCCCTTTATATTTGCTCATACTTTCTGGAGTCAAGAAGTATCTCATAATTATTTTCCAAGCAAACTCTCTCCAAAATAAGGAACCCACAGTTTTATGGACCCCTGCACAAATCTGTTCCCATTCATTATCAGTTATTTGTATATGAAACTCTTCTTCCCATTTTACCTTAACATTGGTTGCCATTTTCTCTTTTTGCTGCAATAAAATTTGGTATAGCTGACTCATAGCATTTTTTTGTTTCCTACTACGATTATTTGCCATATAGATTATTAGGGGGTTTAGGTCATATTTAATCTTTCCCAATGTACTATTCAAATAGCTTCTGACTTGTAAATATTTATAAAATTGGGTTCTTGGTATGTTATATTGTTTGGACACATTTTCAAAAGATTCAATTTCACCATTTTTAAACAGTTGATAGAATCTTATGAGTCCATTTTCTGCCCAGTTATTGAATAAATAATCTGATGTGTTTGCCTTAAATTCAGGATCTCTAAATATTTCCCTCAAATAAACCATTTCTTCATCTTTTATCCTCATACATCTAATAATTCTTTTCCACACCTTAATGGTGTTCTCTAGACAGTAGTTATTCTTTATTTCTTCTTTGAGTTTTTTATCTTTAGTTAGGAATATAGCAGATTTGGGCTTGAACAGACTCACTTTTAGTCGTGTGGTATGTATTGGGTTTGAACAGACTCACCTTTAGTCGCGCAGTAGGTTTTGGGCTTGAACAAACTCACCTTTAGTTGTGCGGTAGGTTTTGGGCTTGAACAAACTCGCCTTTAGTTGTGCGGTTGGTGGTGGGTTGGAACAGACTCACTGAGACCAAGTTTAGCATTAGCGGCTGTCGGAGACAGCGTTTCGCATTAGCAGCACAGACCGAGATTAGCATTAAGTGGTTCACATAGACCGAGTGTAGCATTAGCAGCTAAAACAGACAGCGTTTCGCATTAGCAGCTCAGGTACGCAGAGTCTAGCAAAAGCGGCTCACGCAGACCGAATTGTAGCATTAAGCAGCTCAGACAGACCAAATTGTAGCGTTAAGTGGCTCACGTAGACCGCATGTAGCATTAGCGGCTACAGTAGACCGAGTGTAGCATTGGCGGCTCAAACAGACAGCGCGTCGCATAAGTGGATCATGCTAAAGTTCAAAGACTACAGCCCCCACTGGCCATAGGGTTGTGCCGATGGACGATATCATCGTCCATCGTGATGGATGGGCCACATCACGATGGAGAGGCACCATCGTGATGCCACGCCCCCTCCTGTCAGAAACAGGCACTGATCTTCTGTAGGCCTTGTAAACCTTCAAACTGTGCAGGGATTGCACTGTAAAGTCAATCACGAATATAGCTCAGACAGGCTGAGTGTAGAATTAGCAGATCACGCAGATCGAATTGTAGCATTAGGAGCCAAAACAGACAGCGTTTCGCATTAGCTGCTCAGACAGACCGAGTGTAGCATTAAGCGGCTCACGGAGACCGAGTGTAGCATTAGTGGCTCAAACAGACAGCATTTCACATTAGCGGCTCAAAAACACAGTGTGTACCATTAACGGCTCAAATAGACATCGTTTCGCTTAAGTGGATCACGCAGACCGAATTGCAGCATTAAGCAGCTCACGGAGACCGAGTGTAGCAGTAGCAGCTCACAGAGACCCAGTGTATAACATTAGTGGCTCAAACAGACAGCACTTTGCATTAGCGCTTTGCACTAGCTGCTCAGACAGACCGAGTGTAGCATTAAGCGGCTCACAGAGACCGAGTGTAGCATTAGCTGCTCATACAGACAGCGTTTCGCATTAGCGGCTCAGACAGGCTGAGTGTAGAATTAGCAGATAACGCAGATCGAATTGTAGCATTAAGCGGCTCACAGAGACCGAGTGTAGCATTAGCGGTTCACAGAGACCGAGTACAGCATTAGTGGCTAAAACAGACAGCGTTCGCACTATCGGCTCACGTAGATCGAGTGTATCATTAGCGGCTCAGACAGACAGAATTTTAGCATTAAGCGGCTCACGGAGACCGAGTGTAGCATTAGCGGCTCAAACAGACAGCGTTTCGCATTAGCGAATCACACAGACCAAATTGTAGCATTGTAGCTCATGGAGACCGAGTGCAGCAGTAGCAGCTCACAGAGACAGAGTGTAGCATTAGTGGCTCAAACAGACAGCGCTTCACATTAGCGCTTTGCACTAGCTGCTCATACAGACAACGTTTCGCATTAGTGGCTCAGACAGGCAGAGTGCAGAATTAGCAGCTCACGTAGACCGAGTGTAGCATTAGCGGCTCAAAGAGACCAACTGTAGCGATAGTGGCTCATGCAGACCGAATGTAGCATTAGCGGCTCACGGAGACCGAGTGTAGCATTAGCGGCTCAAACAGACAGCGTTCCGTATCTCATTGAATCTATGATCAGAGCAGCGTGTTGAGGGGAGGAGGGGGGAGAGCAGGGTTCACTACTCCCACTTACTGACAAAAAAATAGTAGAAGACATAGCTGTGGGCAGCTTTAATATTAAGTTTAAAGAACCCCTAGAAATGAGAGCTTGACGGTCTCATTATAGTTTAGAAGCACAGATGGACGCTCGTGGCCTTTCATGCTTTGTTTGGCAGTTGGGACTTTCCGCACGGTTTAAGTAGGTATTCTTGTTGTCCTCTGGCCGCACGAAGGGGCGCGGTCTGAGAAAATGACGACATTTTTCCGGTATAATACAACCTTTACTCCGCCCACATTCAAAATGTGACAAATGCGCCTAAGAGGCGTTTCCCAAAGGTGCTGGAGACATGTGGGGGCGGGGAGATGTTGGCCGAGCCGTTTGGTAAGTGCCGCCTGGGAGTTTCTGGATTTATCCAGAGCAGAAAGTAGGGCTGCTCGATTAAAGAAAAAATAATAATCACGATTATTTTAGTAATAATTGAAATCCCGATTATTCAAACGATTATTTGTTGCCTTAAAAAAAAAATCTTAATTTCATTTATTCATTTTTATTATTATTTTTAAAAACTATGGACTACATTTTCTTTGGACAATAAAAGCATTTTTTTTTTTTTTTTTTTAAATATGCTCACTTTCTAAACTAATAGGGATACCTGCCCCCTGCTGGCCAGCCCTCACACCTGTCCAACAGAGCCGCGCGATGACATCATCACACAGCGCTAATGTTTTTATGTCAGACCAAAGCCTGAGCCTTTAGTGTGAAACGTGAAGGGAACAGAAACAATCATCTCAGTGGCATGAAATAAGAGTTTGCTTTGAGCTCCGTTGAGATCTGCTCCTGAAGAAGAGTTTTAGACTTTCCTACTAAACAAAACCAGTGCCTGAGCAAAGGATGTCGAGGCTTCTAAAACAGCTGTTCTCCTTTCAGCACAAGGTAAGCACTTAACAGTGGCGTTATCTCAAGAGTTAGGTATTAAAAATATTAGTACGATATTATTTACAGTTCTGTCAAGCTGCGTTGGTATTTCAGCTGATCAGACGCGCTCACAAACCGCGCAGGACGGACTTTTTGCGCTTTGGATGGACGAGCGGGAGGGCATCCTTAATAATAGTTTGTTCTCGATTATGCTATTTTTGTGATCGTCTAGTGTAATAATCGAAATCGTAATCGAATTTTGATTAATTGCACAGCCCTAGCAGAAAGAGCATTTTAATGGCCAAATGTTTTTAATTAATAAGCATGTAAGTCTGAAACATCAGACTCTTTGTGCTACGATTTATTCTCTACATGAATCAAACTACAACACAGCCCCTAAAGTTCAAAGACTACAGCCCACACTGGCAACACACTTTCCCTCAACACCACAGCAAAAAACATGAACATTAGCAACTCAAAACCACAGCAAACATGAACATTAGCAACTCAACAACACAGCAAACATGAACATCAGCAACTCAACACCGGCATGTGCAAATCAATACAAGCATCAGTGAATCCTGGATGAATGTAGGGCTGCACAATATATGGCAGAATTGGTTCTTGTAAAATCTCAATTACAAGAAGCCACAATCTATCGCAAAATGACTGAAGATGGAACCATTTATTTATTTTACTTCCCCGGTGTAAAATTAAAAGTTTTCCTAATATTTGCATTATCAATTAGCTGAAAAACAAATGACTTTTGTAATATTGTGCAGCGCTACGTCAATGGATGAGGTCAATGTGTTGATGTAGAAGGAGGTGGAGGTTGTCGAAGACAGAAGTAGCAAAGTGAGTCTGAGGTAAAGGTAAATGGATAGGGCTGCTCGATTATAGAAAAAATAATAATCACGATTATTTTAGTAATAATTGAAATCGCGATTATTCAAACGATTATTTGTTGCCTTAAAAAAAACAAAAAAACTTTTATTCATTCATTTTTATTATTATTTCTCAAGAGTTAGGTATAAAAAATACAGTTCTGTCACGCTGCGCTGGTATTTCAGCTGATCAGACGCGTCACACAAACCGCGCAGGACGGACTTTTTGCGCTTTGGATGGACGAGCGGGAGGGCATCCTTAATAATCGTTTGTTCTCGATTATGCTATTTTTGTGATCGTCTAGTGTAATAATTGAAATCGTAATCGAATTTCGATTAATTGCACAGCCCTATAAATGGATGTGCACATGTTTGCAGAGGATGTATAATATTAAAGCAGTCACTCACCAGTGACGTCTTCATCAGATCAGAAGTTGATGACATAAAGTATATACATCCATAATGGGGGAGAAGAGAGGTGAAAGGATTGAGTAGGAGGGCGGAAAGTGAGAGAGTGTGTTAGAAAGATAAGTATGGATGTGCGCAAGTCTGCAGAGACCAAGAGCGAGCCCTAACCCTAACAAGGGCCAGCAGCACCAGCAAATCAACAGCAGCATCAGCAAACAAACAGCAAATCAACAGCAGCATCAGCAAATCAACAGCAGCATCAGCAAATCAACAGCAGCATCAGCAAATCAACAGCAGCATCAGCATCAGCAAATCAACAGCAAATCAACAGCAGCATCAGCAAATCAACAGCAGCATCAGCAAATCAACAGCAGCATCAGCAAATCAACAGCAGCATCAGCAAATCATCAGCAAATCAACAGCAAATCAACAGCAAATCAACAGCAGCATCAACAGCAGCATCAACAGCAGCATCAACAGCAGCATCAACAGCAGCATCAGCAAATCACCAGCAGCATCAGCAAATCAACAGCAGCATCAGCAAATCACCAGCAGCATCAGCAAATCACCAGCAGCATCAGCAAATCACCAGGCAGTCACTGGTTCATCAGATGTTTAACTCCAGCAGAATTTACTCACCCTGTACCCCTCAGTCCATGATCCAGCGCTGGATTCTCTGAAAGAAAAGCATTTACTTCTCAAAATCATATGACTCCAGACCTCACCAAGCCGCCACTCGTAATTAAGAGTCCAGGGTCCATCTGGACCAGGGAAGTATTTTTCTATAGATTTAACCTCTTAATCCCCACATTTCAACAAATGACTTACAAACTGTTGAACTTGAATGGCACATATCGTGTTACAACAGTTTAGTAAAATGTCACAATATCATCAATTTTAGTTTTGTTTTAATATTGTGCAGCGCTACATATAAGGATGGAAATGGATGAGGTAAATGTGTTCATGTAGAAGACAGAAGTAGCAAAGTGACAGTCTGAGAAAAGTATGTGAACGTGCGTATGTTTGCAGAGGATGTATAATATTAACGTAGTCACTCGCCAGTGACGTCTTCATCAGATGCTCGTCCAGCAAAGTTGATGACATAAAGAATATACATCCATAATGGGGAGGAGAGAGGTGAAAGGAGGAGGAGGGTGAAAAGCAGTGTTTGGAATAACGCCGTTTAAAAGAACGGCGTTAGGTAACGGCGTTATTTTTTCAGTAACGGAGTAATCTAATTCATTACTCTCCTCGTCGTTACAACGCCGTTATCGTTACTGGGTAAACAAAGTGGCACGTTACAATTGGGCTGAATGAAGCGCCGCGGTGTCAGCATGGGGAGAGCAGTGGAGAGGGTGGGCGGAGTCTGACGGAGCAGAACACGCACATCTGACTGTCCGTGCAGAGTACTGCATCGCGCTCTCTGCTCCATAAACTACTTGTGTCCCCGACCCGCGGCTTGTCATCCCCACAGCGCGGTGCAGCCGCAGGGGAGAATCAAGTTGGTGATCATTGATCAGTAGTGTTGGAACTTATTTTTAACCCAAAGACGCAGTGGACGCGGTGGAGACACGTCTTTCTCCCTCTCTCTCTCAGCGCCTTTCTTCTTCCTCTCTCCCCGCTCTCCGCTCCATAGAACAGTGCAAGGCCACTAACCTTCTGGGGCATGTAAACTTATATTTGCTGTCGATTGTTTCACGGAGAGACATCATGCTTGTGCGTAAAGTCTGCCCTGATCGTTGGCACATGTTACTCTTGTTCCTCCCCATTCTCTTTGAATACGGCCATATTCCTACATTAATAAAACAGCGGCGCAAATACAATACCACTCAGTCACAGGGGCCTCCCCCACTCACCCCCCATTCAGTTCATTCAGTTACTATGAACATCTTTGAACATCTTTGAACACCTGTCTGTTCTAACCATTTCAATTGACTTGTGAAAACAGCAACAACAAAAAAACAAAATTCTTTGACATATAGCAACACAAATAGTTACTTTCCCTGGTAACGAGTTACTTTTATTATAGAGTAATTCAGTTACTAACTCAGTTACTTTTTGGAACAAGTAGTGAGTAACTATAACTAATTACTTTTTAAAAGTAACGTTCCCAACACTGGTGAAAAGTCAGTGTGTTCGAAGGATAGTATGGATGTGCATATGTATGCAGAGTGCAAGAGCGAACCCTAACCCGACCGGCATCAGCAAAATCAGAAAATCAACAGCCACTCACCGGTGACGTCTTCATCAGATGCTCGTCCAGCAAAGTTCATGACAGTGTGTAATATGCATCAATAATGGGGAAGACGAGATGTTGAGGAAGGGAGTAGGAGGGAGGAAAGTGTGTTAGAAAGATAGTATGGATATGCGTAAGTATGCAGAGAGCAAGAGCGAACCCTAACCCCAACCAGACCAGCAGCATCAGCAAATCAGCAATCAGCAATTGAACAGCAAATCAAAGGCAAAATCATCAGATGCTCGTCCAGCAAAGTTGAGGACAGAAAGTGCAGCATCAATGATGGGGAAGAAGTTCATGACAGTGTGTAATATGCATCAATAGAAGAAGAGATGTTGAGGAAGGGAGTAGGAGGGAGGAAAGTGTGTTAGAAAGACAGTATGGATGTGCGCAAGTATGCAGAGAACAAGAGCGAAACCTAACCCAACCAGCAAAATCAGCAATTAAACAGCAAATCAAAGGCAAAATCAGCAAATCAACAGCCACTCACCGGTGACGTCTTCATCAGATGTTTAACTCCAGAGTTCACTCACCCTGTGCTCCTCTTGTCAGAAAGTCCTCAGTCCGTGATCCAGCGCTGGACTCTCTGAAAGAAAAGCATTGACTTCTCAAAATCACGTGACTCCAGACCTCACCAAGCCGCCACTCGTAATCTAGAACAATTAAGAGCACAAATCTGGACCAGGATAGTATGTTTCTACAGTTTAGATCTAACCTCTTAACCTCCACCTGAACCGAGCACATCTTTCTCCAGTTTGGCTTTACAGAAATGTAAAAACGTCCTGAAAAAAATATAGGCAAAAACGCTTTCAAATGAAGCGTTACTCTGGCCTATAGACGGCAAGCTCCAGTCAAGATTTAGTTTTGGGTATACAGCCGACATGGAAGGCGGATGGTAAGAGGTTTAAACTTTGCATCTTTTTTTTTTTTTTGGTACCCAAAAACAGTAACACAAGTAGATTTGACTGAGGGCAATGTGGGTCGTTCTAGCTGCAGTTTGGTTTGATGATGTGGACAGAAAGTGGGAAAACAAGCAAACAAGTGGAGCTGAGCAGCTGAATGGTTCTTTGAGAGTTCACTGAAGTTTGAGCAGCAGAAACAAACCTTCTCCACAGGAAGAGGTTTCTTCATTTCTTGCATGTTGAAGTTAAAGATACAGTAGTAAAAGAAGGCAGATAATGATCCTGACTACGTGACATTCCCAGAGCAGATCGAAAAAAACAGGGCCTGCTCTCTGTTGTGTTCTATGCTTATGCTGCTAGAGGGTGCAGCTACGCTATACGATGCTATGCACTGCAGAAGAAGAGAGTTTGAATATACGCTGTGTTTAACTGACTGCTGTAAACCTGCTCTGATCGAAGTTCTATATAAATCTACAAGTGATTTAAGATACTATGGGCTTCTTCATTCATACTACACCACACTCTCCTAACGATCAGGGGGAAACCCGTCACTGATATATATAAATGGCCACCGCTCTTTTGTTTTTATTTCAGAAAACTCATAAAAGGCTCTGTTTGGGTGGACTGAAGTTTAAATGTAGCTTTCCGCTCTTACCTGCAGTCCCCTGGAGTTGTGGACGATGTGTTTGTTCGCGCTGAGGGCGCGGCTCGTGCGCAGGTGTCCTGCATCTCCACCACTAATTAGTCTCAGCTGTTTCCTGCAGTGAAGAGGTCATTCCTGCCTTCAGAATAAAAGTGCGCTTCCTGTCTGACAAACCTTCACAACAAAAGGCCAGTGTTGGGCAAGTTACTCTAATGCCGCGAATATATTTTTCCTAGGATATTTGGTAGATCAACCAGTCATAAGTCATACATACATATATCAACCAATCAGCTTAACTCTGACCCTGAGCCACTCACTTTACAGGGATATTTCAGGATTTTTGACATAGGGCCTCATTTCCTAGTTATCCAGAGTGTTGCTAATTTCTGGAGATATTTTTTGTAATTCATGCAGTTCTTGTATTTGAAAAGTTTCGTGGCGCTAGGCTAGTGCAAGGCCAGTGCATTTCTATGGTATCAGCTAGCCTGCATTAAAAACAGTCTGAGCCGCTCCACAGAGCACCTGAGGCAAATCACTTATAACACCAGCCTAACCATATAAATGTCTGTATCCATATGGAATAAATATGGAATATAACTGACCCTGCATCACATGAATGATCGCATTTTGAGGGACTATTTTCTAGCAGATCACTCCGCCGCTGCGTAGCTTATACAACCACGAAGCTGATGATGCTCAAATATAAGGTATTTTAAAGCGGGGGCATTTCACTTTTTTCAATCACATAGCACCAGTCTATAGCACACTACAATGATGATGAAACCTTTGTTGGTCTGTAACTGCAGTAAATTAGAATAACTGCCTTGTAAAAAATTGCTCTCTCAAAATGGCTGTAGTGAATGTCTTGAAATAGGCCTCTGTTTCTTTAAGAACCTCTGAGCCTTTCCGACACGCCCCCTCCACACGCTGTCTGTGGCATCAGTGGGGAGGGGGTTCTGCTGAGGAGCAGTGGTTGGTTACTCGGCTGGTGATGAAAGCTCAGAGGCGTTTCCAGGAGGTGGAGGCGTTCCTAGGAGGACTCAGGCAAACCTATCCCTAAAATGGCCGCCAAGGCAACACTTCAGGTATGTTTTTAATGAGGGAATGACATAATAACATGATGTAAAGCTTGAAAAAGTCGATTTTGCATAATACCCCCCCTTTAAATGCAAAATGGTTAAAATTATTCTATCTATCTCCAGTTTGGCTTTACCCAAATCTAAGAGGAAAAATAGGGTAAACAACAAGAAAACCACCTCAGCTGCTCCTCTGAAGGAGCAGCGACTCTACTCCGAGCTCCTCCCAGGTAACTGAACCCCTCACCCTGTATCTCCAAGGGTTCGCCCAGCCTTTTTTGTAAGTGTTCTGTGTTGGCTCTCAGTCGTACAGGAGTTGTCCATCTTCAATGAAGATTCTTGAGTCGTCTTAGTTGAACTGTCGAACGTTTCGCCTCTTCATCTAAAAGGCTTCATCAGCGACACTAAAGTTTCAGCTCAGACTAGATATAGACCCTGGGAGGAGTTCAGCTCGACTAATCCCTGCCCTTTATCAACGGCTACTCTCACCTGTGGGTAAACGTCTTTGTAGTTCGACCTACCTCACACCTGAGTTGATTGATCTGCCCTGGGCCATTAGCATTAGCATTAGCATTACCATTAGCATGACAGAGCTCTCCAGGCCTGGGCGGCAGGAGGCTGCTGAAATCTAAGCCCACCATTAATGTTTGTGAGGGTTTTAGGGCCTGATCTTGTGTTTCTAAACGCAGACTATAGCCTATATACTATTGACAATAACATTTTGCACTATTTTGCGCTCACTCCAGACTTAGCACATTTAAGTGCAAAGTACGTGAGGAGAGACACTTTTTCCTGGCTTTGTCGTATTATTTGTGGGTTTTTCGCATTATTATACTTTTTGTATTATATTTACGTCTCCTTTTTGTCGCTATGTTGACCCTTTGTTCAACAAGCTTTTAGATTTGGGTAAAGGCGGGGGGTTAAGAGGTTAAAGAATTAAAGAAGAAATGTGTTTTAAGATTTGTTTTTAACTTTAGTTTTCACTTATATGAAAAGGTGCTTGTTTTCTGAGACTTGGTCACAGATGATAAAACAAAGTCTGTATTTTTATTTTTATTTCTATTTCTATTTTCTCTAATCTAGTGTCTGTTTTATCGACCAAAACTGTTTATAACGTTGATACTTAAGAAAAGCAAATTTTCTCCGGTTTGGCTTTACCCAAATCTAAAAACTTCTTGAGAAAAAAAGCGTCTAAATAGCGACAAAAATAAGATGAAAAGAAGGATGAAAACACACAAAAGATCAAACATGAACGTGACAAAAAAAACACAAAAGAAAAAGAAACCCGACGACAACACGGCAACTCCGCGAGGAAAATACCTGTTTAGATCAGTTTTGTTGGTCTTAGCTTTCAAATGAGGCGTTACTCTGGCCGATAGGCTGTGAGTCTCCGTCGAGAAGCTTTTAGATTAGAGTAAAGCTGGAGAAAATGTGCTCGGTTGAGGCGGGGGGGGTAAGAGGTTAAACCGTAACCTATTTACAATGATTTATTTGTTTGTCACAAATACCACAACAACAAATATTATCAAACAAGTTATTTATTGATGCTTCATTTGTTTTTATTAGTTTCAAAGTCGAAACAATTGTAAACAGAGTGTTTATGGCTGAGGCTTCTTTGGTCCGAGGAGCAGTGCTTTACACAGAGCCTACAGAGCCTCCAGGACCTCCAGGACCTCCAGGACCTCCGTGCTAGGAATTCTGTGGGGAAGTGTCAGTTTCAATTTCAACATTTAAAGAGCCAGAGGATTGCAATCACACAAGAGACTGAATAATTGAGAATCTGTTGCCAATATGCCTGAGTTCACGGGCCATTTTTCCAAAAGTTTACACTTTTTTCTGCTTAAAACAATATATTTTGCATCAAAATCTAACTTTTTCACATTTTACATCAGTTTTAGGCAAAGAGACTATGGGAAATAAAGACTTAAAATAAGTGTTACATTAAATAGTTGTATGATCTAAAAAAACAGAACCATGTGCGAGAAGTTGCGAAGTGAAGGAATGTTGCTCAGTATCAATATCGACGACTGATATATATATGACAATATATCACTGACTCGTTATTGTGGAGGCTGAGCTTTAAAATGAGGCGCGTCATGCAAAGGAAACCCAGACTGAGTTGTGAGTCTTTTTACCAGTAAGAGCACATGCTGCATAAAGCGCTTTTAAAGCAGAACTAAGTAACTTGTGCCCCTAGAGGCCATAAGTGGCACTACAGGGGTCGTAGCATGTTGTGTTTTTTACTCATTAATTGTCCGTGAGACAAAGGGACAGAGGGGATATTGTACATCCAGTTACACAACGCGCAGCGGAGTGGTGTTACTCCGCGAAGTGCATTATAACCGTCTAATGCACGGCTCCGAGTTGTTTATCCGCTTATACCATGGTCCCACAAACGTAACATTTATAATAAATGTTTTTTTCATTTACTAAATCACTAAATATGCCAGACTACTGGGACTATTTTATGTGGGTTATGATTTTTTTTCGCTCAAACTTGGCTGTAAATACTGTTTAAGTGGCGCTAGCCCGCAGTTAGCTTTGCCCGTTAGCCTGTTAGCTTCTTCTTCGTGATTCCATTAGTGTGTATTGGTGACTTGCAATTGTGGTTTTCTGACCAGAGACACCAGGGGGAGATGAAAGACCCCCCAATCATCCCATTAACACAGAAAGGATTTATTCAGGTAAACAAGTTAGTTAGTTAGTTCTGCTTTACTCGTACAATAACTTAATCCTGCATAACCTCCCAATGTAATAACTTTACCTGCGGTTTCATACAATTACTTTCACAGCCACGAAAGCAGCATTTCAGATCACCTTTACAGTCACAGTCTAAGCAACAGGGACTTTTTTCCACACGACACTTTCCTGGTTCAGGTAAAGACACAAAGAAGAAGTTAATTACCATCAAAAACAATTAAAGCAAAAACCCTTTGTTACTTTTCACCCAACGTCAACTGAAGAAAGAAGGTTCACTTACTTTTAAATACAAAAAGATGCTCTAATTTAAAGATAGATTTATTTACTTGATACTTTTGGTTCTTGTTGGAGTGAAAAGCAGATGATGCGGTGAAGGTGAACTTTATAACAAAGCCGTGTAATGTAATGTAATGTAATGTTATGCTATATTTTGTAATGTAATATAATGTATTATAATGTTATATTTTGTAATGTAATATAATGTGATATAATGTAATGTAATATAATGTAACCTAATATAATGTATTGTAATGTAAAGTAATGTAATGTAATATTTTGTAATGTAATATAAGTAAGGATTAAACAACGAGGAGCCGTGCATTAGACGGTTTTATTATACAGCTCTTCACAACGTAAGTAGAACGCTCCGTTGATTTGAATGGGATTTCCCAACGTTCTACCGGTCATTATTTTCTGATAAAGGACCTCTGAAAAAAATAATGACCGCTGCCAATGGCAACGGAGTTCGTGCTTTCATATCACTCCCCGCGTACGTAGTAGCGACACTATCTGTCCCCGTCACTGCGAGAGAAGTTGGGGGAATCGCTCGTGAAGTTAGCGTGAGTCTGACTTTCAACTTACCCAGAGATTCACCACCATTCCTCCAACTGCGCCTTCAACTAAGTAGCTAGGCTAGCTACTAGCCTTGCTGCTTCTAGCCTAGCAAAACGTGCCTAGCAACGCGCAAACTTTTGGGAACTATTTGTCGCGGAAGTCATTAAATAAACCTTTCGACCTACATAAAAGTGTACAAAGTTTATGTTTTGTGTGTTCAGTTGGCAAATGGCCGTATAATAAGCCATTCAGGGCGAAACAAGGTTCGCCCTGTCGGTGCCCCTGTTCTATACATGATCCCTTACATCAGGGGTCACCAACGTGGTGCCCGCGGGCACCCAGGGGCCCTTTGGGGCATGTCCAGTAGCCCTTGGGACTTTTTCTAAAGTGTAAAACACTTCATTTTCTCTAATCTAATTCTTAAAATTACAGTTATTTCGGTTCTTGTGACTCAGTATGAGTTTAAAATAAAGCTATTTTAATATAATATGGGGTCAATATCCTATAAATGAACAGTGTACGTTTAAGTCTTTAGGATTTGTTTTTAACTGATAGCCCTCGAACAACTTAATGCTCTTAAAGTAGCTGAAATAAGGTTGGTGACCCCTGCCTTACATAATGCACAACGCGGAGTCGAGAACACCACGACACGCAGCGAAGTGGTGTTACTCCGCGAAGAAGTCCGTGGAAGTAAACACCAATTTGCGGCACTCGTGGGCAGGAGTTATTTCACTTTTACGCTGTTTAACCTGAAGCTAGCTAGTTAGCTAAATGAGCTCAACTGTTTATGGAAACAGCTGCGGTGGAGTCCGCTTACATCTGGGCCCCACGAACTGAAAGTTTTATGTTTGACTTTACTAATCCAGCCAAATATGCTTAAATGCTGGGATCATTTTATGTACTCCTGAAAATTATGAATAGTGCCTTAACCGTTTTCAATAGAAATGTAAAGCTCATATTTTATTAAAGGAATAGGCCACCGTTTTTACATACTGAGATATGCTCTTACCTCACTTTAGCCGAGTTAATATATCCCCGTCTGGTCTTTGTCCGTGCGCTCTGTCACGCAAACGGAGCACATACGCAGCCTCTCCCACATGTCACATAGCTCCAAAAAAGCTCACGATAGAAGCTACCAAGCTCTTCCACGCGTTCCCTATTTAAATAAAGTTACGTAAAGTGTTTTCATGCGAAGTATATTTACACAGAAATGTAACGTGTCGATTTTATAAGCAGATAAAAAGGGGAACTATATTGTGAGGCGGAGACGGAAGTGAGCGGGGGAAGTCTTTAGGAGTTACTGCGCGGACGTTTTGCTCCTCGTATCATTACGCCTCACAATATAGTTCCCCTTTTTATTTGCTTATAAAATCGACATGCTACATTTCTGTGTAAATATACTTCGCATGAAAACACTTCACGTAACTTTATTTAAATAGGGAACACGTGGAAGAGCTTGGTAGCTTCTATCGTGAGCTTTTTTGGAGCTATGTGACATGTGGGAGAGGCTGCGTATGTGCTCCGTTTGCGTGACAGAGCACACGGACAAAGACCAGACGGGGATATATTAACTCGACTAAAGTGAGGTAAGAGCATATCTCAGTATGTAAAAACGGTGGCCTATTCCTTTAACAGTAGGCTAACCTAGCTGCTCACTCTCCTCTACATCCCATTTATCAAGCGTTTTGTTTTGGCCAAAAACGTCGACATTAACGACAAAATCCATCTCATACGTTCCCGTCAGTCACTAATTACGCGTTTATCTGATTCAGCTGTGTCATGCGTTGCTATGGCGATGCCCACAGCGGAGTGATATCCCAGTGATTTAACTACCGGACTACGTGTGCGGTTATACGAAAATAATGCACGCTTGTTAGCACCCACCAGTCAATCAGAATCGAGTATTCACCCAGACCATGGTATAATGTAATATAATACAATATAATATAATGTAATGTAAGCACGAACTCCGTTGCCATTGGCAGCGGTCATTATTTTTTTCAGAGGTCCTTTATCAGAAAATAATGACCGGTAGAACGTTGGGAAATCCCATTCAAATCAACGGAGCGTTCTACTTACATTGTGAAGAGCCGTATAATAATGTAATGTAATATAACATAATATAATATAATGTAATGTAATGTAAGCACGAACTCCGCTGCCATTGGCAGCGGTCATTATTATTTTCAGAGGTCCTTTATCAGAAAATAATGACCGGTAGAACGTTGGGAAATCCCATTCAAATCAACGGAGCGTTCTACTTAAGTTGTGAAGAGCCGTATAATAATGTAATATAATGTAATGTAATGTAATGTTACGTTTGCATCAATCAGACAATGGCACTCGAGCAGGGCGGATTTTATACTCTACAATCTAGGCTGTAATTAACAATTAAACAAGGATATGAATTCAGTTTAAATGTGATATTGTGACAATAAATAAATACCTTGGAATGGGCGCGCACATTTTTTAAACCCACAGCCGTCGTCGCAGCACTTTTGGCCTCGTTTACAGTGTCTGTCTGTGGAGCACCTCTTGCACCAAACAAACGGGGTTATTCGAGGACAGACTCCGAGTTTGGAAAAGCCTGAGGAGAAGTAACATTATTTTAGCTCAATCAGAAACAGGAGTAAGTAAAAGGAGAGACAGAGTATTAAAGTGGAAAAAGAGTGGTGCGCACTGAATGGGTGCTGCTCCCGGAAGCTCTCTCAACAAATGCAATTTCTCCATCTGTGAGATCAATAAAGTATCATCTTATCTTATCTTATCTTATCTTAATCTGCATTGACGGCTCCACAGACTCAGCTAATGAGAGATGAAGCAGCTTAGCCTTAAAACTGCTCAGTATGAAACAAAAGAACAATTCCTCTAAGCTTATTCAAAATCTTCACAACTGTGTAAAGGTAATTTATCTCTTCATGCAGATTTCACATATAGCTTTGCCTCACTATTTTAGTTGGAAGAAACATTGATATATTACAAATAGGACAATGGCATTACAGTCATATACAGTGGGAAGAAAAAGTAAGTAAGTAAGTAAGTACACTGTTTGGAATTTCTCACATTTCTGCCTCAATAGGTAGCATTCACGTGACATCACAACATTCTAAAGAGCCTGTATATACAGACGGCATCTCGTCATAGAAGGGGGCGTGGCTTCGCCGAGGGGGAAAATAAAATCTTAAGTAGTTAATTAAGTTGAGTAGCAGTAGATATCCCTTTAAGACTGAAATTATGATCAAAACAACCCAATAACATTAATTTTAACAGACACAGTTCGTTTTTCCATGCAGTTTCAGATGGAAAATATTGAATAAAAGTTCCCCATAGACTCGCGACCCACTGAAAATGGTTCTGTGACCCATTTTTTGGTCCTGACCTGAAATACTGACTATTTCTCACATTTTAAGAGTACTTTAACAAGTATTTGAAGTCTTATTTGCATAATAATATTTCTCAAAATCATCTTGGGGGCCCCCCCCCCTGGAACTGCCACCTTAACGTGGTGGAGGGGTTTGCTTGCATTGCTTGAATGATCCTGGGAGCTCTGTTGTTGGGGGCTTTGTGCCCCTGTAGGGTCTCCCATGGCAAACAGGTCCTAGGTGACGGGTCAGACAAAGAGCGGGTCACAAGCCCCTTATAAGAGACCAACAGGCCCGGTTAGAATCGTGAGGACGTCCTTCTGTGGACTCACCACCTGCAGGAGGAGCCATAGGGGCTGGTGCAATGTGATTTGGGCAGCTCCAACAGCTGCCCCCACGACCCGGCAACGGTGAAGTGGAAGAAGATGGATGGATGGATGGATGGATCTTGGGGGCCAGAGGTTCTGTGCTGGAGGGCCAGATTTGGCCCCCAGGCCTGACGTTGCCTACCCCTGCCATAAACCATTAACCATTTGGGCTGCCCCCTAGTGCTTGGAGTGAGCATTCTGGTTATTTCTTTAAAAACATGAACAGGAATGGACTAGAATTTATGCTCTACAAGTCAGGGGCCGGATTAAATAATCTCTACTAGGCCACATGTGTCAAACATAAGGCCCGCGGACCACATACGGCCCGCGGGCCTTGTGTTTGACACATGTGGCCTAGTGATTTGTGGAGTCACATTCTAACATTATGACTTTCACTTCAACCCTGTTTTAGATGCTTCCAAAACCCAGAGTGAGCGTTAATCTGTATTACCTGACTTCACACACTTTCTCCAACAGCCTTTGCGTTCGCATTTCTCACATACTTTACAGTCTTTGTCAGTTTTGCACTTGTGACAGGACGTCCCGATGTCAGGACGAGGACAGGGACCTGGGTGAAACACAAATAAAATGCTTTGTTTCTTTTCAAGTCCAGTGCAATGTTTACATTCACGTCACTGAGACACACATTTCAAACTGAATGTTTCTGAATTACCTGATGTCCGCACACACGTCAGCTTACAGCCGTCAGAGCAGCATTTGAAGCCGTCCTCACAGTGGCAGTCTAAGGCGCAGTCGTCACACGGCTCTGGATCTGGAATGATCTCTGGTTTGAGTTAAACACAAGGAAATGTTAAAAATACCAAATACCAAACGGCTACTTTTTAAGCAAAAAGTACCTATACATGCCTTTCAGTCATGTGACTTTTGTTGTTATGGCGGCCATTTTGAATACCAAAGTAGAATTATGCAGTACTACAACATGTAACAAAATCTCTACTCAGGATGAAAATGAAAGACAACTGACTGACAGTGGCATTTTTATGAACTCGTAATCATTGCTCAAGAAGAAAACTGAAAATGGTAAATGTTCTCAACTTATAAGGCGCTTTTCCACCTACATTAGGCACTCAAAGCACTTTACAGCAAGGATCCACTCACCCATTCATACTCTCATTCATACACCAATGTACGCAGACAGTGGGGGCAATGTGGGTGAAGTGTCTTGCCCAAGGACACAACGACAGTGTGCACTTTCAGGAGGTGGGATTCGAACCCCTGACCTTCAGATCATGAGACGACCCGCTCTACCATCTGTGCCACTGTCGCCCGAAACACGAAGTAAAAACCCCAGAGACGCACATTTATGTGAAGAAACCAGCGAGTCAGTATTTAAGACGTTAGCATGCTACCGGTTAGCATTTAGCTTCAACAGCTCAGCTCTGACCTCTCCAAGAGAAAGCCCTGGGCCACAGGATCCAACATGTGACAGAGGTCAGAGCTATTACTGTAGTATTTCCTCAATGTTCAACATTTGAGCCACACATGTGTTTATCGTGTTGAAGCCGTTGGCAGTTGATTGAATCAACAGTTGCTAACCGGTAGCATGCTAATGTCTTGAGCAGCTTACACACTGACTCAGACTGAGACTCTGTTGACATGACAAACTGTAAAAATCACATAGAAAGGTTGTCTGTTGCCTCTTTGATGTGTTAATTTGGTCTTCAGAGTGAAGCAGATCTTTAGTAAATCCTGCTGTAGCTCCACAGACAGAGCTGCTACATTTGCTGCTTATATCACATAACTGCCGTTTTAACTGTTTTCTTCTTGAGCAATGATTAAAAATCCTGAGTAGAGATATTGTTACATGTAGTAGTGCATAATGCTACTTCGGTATTCAAAATGGCCGCAGGAACTATGCGTGATGTCACTGGAAATGCATGTATACTAATTTGCATATGTAAACAGAAGGTGCAGCAGCAATTTTTATTACTTTGTTCTGAGCCTAAACAGTCAGAGCAGAAGATTGAACTGAGGTCACATTAACATTGTTAGTTAATCAGTTTTGGTTCATTATGGTAATCATTTTAATTTACCTATTAATTTTATAAGATAACCAGTTTTAAACATTCACCCATATGAAATGACCACATGAAATCGGTTTCAGTATCGACAACAATGACCCCAAAATAATCAATATTGTATCGATTTCATAAAATGCGGTGTCGTCCATCACTAAAATGCAGCACAAGCTTTTCTGAACTTATATGGAAATAAACATTGCTATTCTACAAAATGTACAAAGGCATAAAAAACAGATATCTCGCTTGCTGGGTTGCAGGTGACATCACACCGTTCTAACAGCCTATACTATTATATAGAGGAACAATTATTTTGTTTTTTGGTCTTGCACAGAGAGATCATAGATCCATCCATCCATCCATCCATCCATCCATCCATCCATCCATTTTCTTCCGCTTTATCCGGGGCCGGGTCACGGGGGCAGCAGTCTCAGCAGAGATGCCCAGACTTCCCGATCCACACACACCTCCTCCAGCTGTTCTGGGGGGACCCTGAGGCGACACCAGGCCAGCTCGGAGACATAGTCCCACCAGCGTGTCCTGGGCCTTCCACGAGGCTTTGTTCCACTAGGACATGCCTGGAACACCTCCCGCGGGAGGCGACCAGGAGGCATCCAAAACAGATGCCCTAGCCACCTCAGCTGGCTCCTTTCGACGTGAAGGAGCAGCGACTCTACTCCGAGCTCCTCTCGGGTAACTGAGCTCCTCACCCTATCTCGAAGGGTGAGCCCAGCCACCCTGCGAAGGAAACTCATTTCGGCCGCTTGTATTCGCGATCTCGTCCTTTCAGTCATTACCCAAATCTCATGACCATAGGTGAACGTAGATCGATCGGTAAATCGAGAGCTTTGCCCTCCGACTCAGCTCCCTCTTCACCACGACAGACCGATACAGCGACCGCATCACTGCTGACGCCGCACCGATCCGTTTGTCGATCTCACGCTCAATCCGTCCCTCACTCGTGAACAAGACCCCGAGATACTTGAACTCCTCCACTTGAGGTAAAGACTCCCCACCGATCTGTAGAGGGGAAGCCACCTTTTTCCGGTGGGGAACCATGGCCTCGGATTTGGAGGTGCTGATCCTCATCCCGGCCGCTACACACTCGGCTGCAAACCGCCCCAGAGCGTGCTGAAGGTCCTGGTTTGTTGATGCCATCAGAACAACATCATCCGCAAACAGCAGAGATGAGACTCTGAGGCTCCCAAACCGGAGACCCTCCGGCCCCTGGCTGCGCCTAGAAATTCTGTCCATAAAAGGTAATGAACAGAACCGGTGACAAAGGGCAGCCCTGGCGGAGACCAACACGCACCGGGAACAGGTTTGACTTACTGCCGGCAATGCGAACCAAGCTCCTGCTGCAGTCATACAGGGAACGGACAGCCCTTAGCAGAGGGACCCGGACCCCATACTCCCGGTGCTCCCCCCACAGGGCACCACGAGGGACGCGGTCGAACGCTTTCTCCAGGTCCACAAAACACATGTGGACTGGTTGGGCGAACTCCCATGAACCCTCAAGCACCCGACGGAGGGTATAGAGCTGGTCCAGTGTGCCACGACCAGGACGAAAACCGCATTGTTCCTCCTGGATCCAAGGTTCGACCATCGGCCTGATCCTCCTCTCCAGCACCCTGGAGTAGACCTTACTGGGGAGGCTGAGGAGGGTGATCCCTCTGTAATTGGAACACACCCTCCGATCCCCCTTCTTAAAGAGAGAGACCACCACCCCGGTCTGCCAATCCAGGGGCGCTGTCCCCGACCGCCACGCGATGTTGCAGAGATGTGTCAGCCAAGACAGTCCTAAAACATCCAGAGACTTCAGGTACTCAGGGCGAATCTCATCCACCCCTGGAGCCTTGCCACCAAGGAGCTTTCTCACCACCTCGGTGACTTCAGCCTGGGTGATGGGTGAGCCCACCCCCGAGTCCCCAGCCTCTGCTTCCTCATTGGAAGACGTGACGACGGGATTGAGGAGGTCCTCGAAGTACTCCTTCCACCGCCCGACGACATCCCCAGTCGAGGTCAGCAGCTCCCCACCCGCACTGTAAACAGTGTTGGTGAAGCACTGCTTCCCCCTCCTGAGGCGCCGGATGGTTTGCCAGAATCTCTTCGAGGCCGACCGATAGTCCTCCTCCATGGCTTCTCCGAACTCCTCCCAGACCCGAGTTTTTGCCTCTGTGACCGCACGAGCTGCAGCACGGTTACCCTGCCGGTACCTCTCAGCTGCCTCCGGAGTCCCACAAGCCAACAAGGCCAGGTAGGACTCCTTCTTCAGCTTGTCGGCATCCCTTACTTCCGGGCGCCACCACCGGGTTCGGGGATTGCCACCGCGACAGGCACCAGAGACCTTAAGGCCACAACTACGAGCAGCCGCATCGACAATGGAGGAGGAGAACATGGTCCACTCGGATTCCTTGTCCCTAGCCTCCCTCGGAATCTGGGTGAAGCTCTTCCGGAGGTGGGAGTTGAAGACACCGCTGACAGAGGGATCCGCCAGACGTTCCCAGCAGACCCTCACAACACGCTTGGGTCTGCCAGGTCTGACCGGCTTCCTGCCCTGCCAGCGGATCCAGCTCAGTATCGATTCCATAAAATGCGGTGTCGTCCATCACTAAAATGCAGCACAAGCTTTTCTGAACTTATATGGAAATAAACATTGCTATTCTACAAAATGTACAAAGGCATAAAAAACAAAGATCTTTATTGCTGGGTTGCAGGTGACATCACACCGTTCTAACAGCCTATACTATTATATAGAGGTACAATTATTTTGTTTTTTTGATCTTGAGAGATCATGGACCCAGTGACTGATATTAATGATAATGTTTTTAATTCATATATTTTCTTTTTAGCTACAACTTGTGAAAGTGTAATGTTAATAAGCCAAATGCCCATCTCGACTGCGCATGCGTGGGTCAATCAGGTTCCTAATTTCGGCCCAAACAAACCACTCCGCCATTGAAATGTGTGAGCGAGTCCAGGTCGCGGAGCGTGAACACTGAAGTGTATTGAGCCATAATCGTGACCCATTGCTGGGTTGCAGGTTCTAGAATATGATGATGTCATCGGACCCAGCAGGGGGCAGGAGCCAGTTTTTCCTATTAACAGCATTACACTTTCACAAGTCGTAGCTAAAAAGAAAATATATGAATTAAAAAATATTTCATTAATATCAGTCACTGGGTCCATGATCTCTCTGTACAAGACCAAACATTTCTTTAAAAACTATTTTTTTTTTCCTTTATATATTAGTATAGGCCTTTAGAATGCTGTGATCTGCAATCCACCTGCAATCCAGCAATAAGGCTTACGGGCATTTGTTTAAAGTCTATAAGTCTCAAGTGACATTCCTTGCAAATATTTATGCTGTCAATATCTTGAAAGCGAGGGAAAAGTCAGGACGGCGGCTCCGTGGGCAGGAACGGACCATAGTGGACCATAGTGGACCATAGCGGACCATAGCGGAGAATAGTGGACCATAGCGGACCATAGTGGACCATAGCGGACCATAGCGGACAGGGGGACGACAGGATCTGGGATATGCCCGTCAGAGACACCGCCACTTTTTAAATCATTTAATTTGTCTTGAAATCGCAACATGGTTGATGTTAAATATAGTGGGTACATTTCCGTCTGTCAAATTAGTGATCGATTAGCCATGTTGTTCACCATCAGATCACTCGTAAAAAATACAAATAAAGAGAATTTAGAGGCATAGCCTATATGTGTACATGGACATCTCTGGTCACAATAATAATAAAAAAAGATTTCATTTACTGTCCACCTCCTTGTTGACAAAATAAAGAACTAGCCTACGTGTTTATTTCTCATTCCAGTTTAAATGTTCTAAATATCGGTGACATGAGGCCACAGTTTCAGACCCTGAACTTTGTCCAACAGTCGCTGTCGAAGGTCAGAAATGTTTTTCTCACATAGTTATTCCAACTATGTGAACAAGGACTGGTCGTCACTTTGACAGCAGCTCTCCATATGAACGGCCATTCAGTTCTTTCAGTTTCTGTCTATCTCTAGGTTGTAAAATAGACTTTATGCTAATATCGTAACAAGCTCCACGGCGACCACAAAAGCACTTCAAATCATCAACTTTCCAGCTGTTAAAACGGTCCAAATCAGAGCTTTTTTCGTTGCTTTACGCTAACTATCAATACTGTTTGGTAGCCGAAAGAGATTCCATTACCCATAATGCAACGGGCAACCCGAGATGGGCTTATAGGAACAACTGGCTCCTGCCCCCCGTTGGGTCCGATGACATCATCATATTCTAGAAACCTGCAACCCAGCAATTACCTGACTTCACACACTCTTTCAAACAGCTGTTAAATCTTCATTTCTCGCAATATTTTTAAAACTAAAATGCAGCACAAACTGAATCAATCAAATCATTCATTCATTGATGTGTTATGTGTGGGAAGAAACATGGCTATATTATCAATAGTACAAAGGCATTACGGTTTGTGGATTTGAGTGACCATCTGTACCTGGCTTCACACACTTCCACCAGCAGCCGTTATATTTGCACTGGTGACATTTTGGACAGTCTTTGTCAGTCTTGCACTTGTCACAGGACGACCCCGGCCGAGGAGGAGGACAGGGACCTGAGGGGAAATAAGTCCAGTGCAATGTTTACGTTCACATCAGACACACGTTTCAAACTCATGCTCTTTGTTCTATCGTTGTGAGGTTTCCACGTTTGCATCAATGAGTCACATGACAGCAGGATTACAGACTAAAAATCAGGGCTGTGATTATTAAGAGAGGAAACTTTACCATTTTTATCATGAATATTGACACCATTTAAAAAAACAAACAAACAATTATATATTGGCTTGTAGATTTCAGGCTGTTACAGGGTTTCATATGATCACAATTAATTGTAAGTTAAATTAAACTCCAAGAGCATGGACGTGCTCTTGGAGCTCCTTTGCCCTTTAAGTGCCCTTCTAACGAGAACGTTTTTTTAATTCTTTATAATAATTATTTCTTTTATGTTCTATAATATTTGCCCTACTAAGCCAATACATGCTGAAGATACCATTTAAAAGGACCTGTATCCTGCTATTTTATCCATCCCAAAGTAAAGTATAGGCATTTATATGATATATTGTACCTCTACCACTATGGAGCACAATTTTTTGGTGAGAAATATAAGTATTTTCTGCAGGTATTTTCCAAACGCGGAAGACAAGACGCTTGGATTCAGTTAACTCCGTCCCCTCTCTCCGAGCGGATCTGCCCATGCATTATTAGCAGTAAAATAAATATCACAGCAATAAGTGAAGTTACTTCATAATACAGTTATAAGGAGTTGACATCTGCAACACAGCTTCATAAATCGCTAACACACACGCTAACACACACGCTAACACACAAAGCTAACACACGTTTTGACTCACCACTGCTCTGTCCTGGCCTCTCCATCACATTGGGGACTCGCGTTGGTTATAAAAGTGAATCCGCTTTGATTCTGGTGAAGGTTCACCAAACATCCATCAGAGACAGTCAGAGACACACAATTATGCTGATAGTCACTGAATCCCGGAAAGAAATTCCAAATTGTGGCGAGTGGCCTCTTCTTTAAAAAGGTTGAAAAAAATCCTGCACCTCTCGTAGCCAAACACGCTTTTCTCCACAACATTATCATTAGGTAAAAATAAAGAAAGGTGTGTCCAGAGTAGGTTAGAAAGAGCTTCTTCTTCACATCCTTCAGTGCAAACATGACATCTGTTCAGGCGCTCAGGGGGTGTGTTTGTTTTGTGTTTGTTTTCAGCCCTGACCTGGAAGTGCTTCCTTTTTTCTTTTTTAAAGCTGTTTTATAAATTAAAATCAGGCCGTAAGGCACTACATCACAGAAGTTTTGCTCTTCCTGTTTGACACTATGACGTAAAAAACGTCAGTGTCACAACTCAGTGGTTTTCCAGCAGAGGGCGGAGCAGCTGCTCAGAGAGCAGGATTCAGGAGGATTGGTGAGAACTGCGTGAATGAAGCCACAAACCACTCTGGGGGTGTTTTTGATGAGGAAATAGCATAACAACATAGCTAAAAGCTCCAAAAAGTCGATTTTGCATGATATACGACCTTTAAATGCTCAAATCCAAATCGCCCCCTTCTTCCTCCTCTGCCCCTCGAGCGGCGCTGATGTCGCCTCTTCTCCTGATCAAAGAAGGGCAAGTGGCTGCTCAGGCCCCGTGTTTCCCCCGGGAGTACATTGTGGTAAATTACAAACTAGTACATTTGATAACTTGTACAAACTAGCGCCACAAGGCTGGATTATTACGGGGAATGGAAAATGAAAAGTCACACTACAAAATGGTCTTAAAATGATCTGTATTACTCAGAATAACTCAGGGCTGGGCCTAGACCAAAAACAGCTAGGCCTAGACAACAAACAACAAAAACGTTACTATCACTTTTGTAGGTCTTAGCTTTCAAATGAGGTACACTGGCCTAAAGGCTGTAAGCTCCAGTCGATGAGCTTTTAGATTTGGGTAAAGTTGAACTGCGGCTGGAGGTGAAATGACTTACCTGGTCTCCGCTCACACGTCCGCTTACAACCGTCAAAGCAGCATTTTTCATCTCTTTTACAGTCGCAGTTCCAGGCGCATTCGTCACACGGCCTTCGAACAGGAACAAACTCTGGTTTGAGTTAAACACAAGGAAGTGTACAGTCAACAAATATATCAAATAATTAAAAACAATTTGCATTTGTTTTGCATTTTTACCCCATTTAATTGTGACCTTTAATTTCAAGACAAGTCCATACAATTTATAAAGTAAAGACCGGAGATCAAATGCAGAGCAAATGATATTATTATTTACTGTAAACTGATGACATGTACAGTAGTCTAGTGCAGGGGTGTCAAACTCATTGTGGGTTGTGAAATTCAGCTCCAACGGTGGGTCCATGTCGTAGGATGCCGCCTTTACCCACCATTGCTGTTGGTTGTAACCCGCATTTAGTTAAACCCTTTTATTTTTCCTGCGCACCCCAAAACGCCGACCTTCCTCAAAGTTACGGGCCAGTCTGGTTTCTTGAATTGCAACTAACCCAGCGTTATCACAGGAGGAATATCTAACTGTAGAAAGTTAAAAAAAAAAAAATCAGGCTTTAAAGTTGTTTTTAATGTGTCTAAAGCGCAATGCATTCCAATGGGAGAATAGTAATACTATATGGAGGTACTACAGCAATGGCGGCCTCTAGTGTCGTCGTCACAAAGCAGAGCAGCCAGAGGCCATTTAAGCGTGCCCACGGAGTGAAGTTCTGTCCGAAACAGTGGGGGAAAGAGGCTGAGCCGCTGTGAGAAGATGGCCCCCATTAAACGTAAATTAATATAAAAAACATTTTTATTTTATTTATTTTATTTGGTCGGGACAGTGCAAGCTAATGAACAAGCCACACCGGATTGTAGCCTTGGGCTGATTTCCATTTGTCGTCCCGCATGTGCACTCTCAAACACACTCTCATTCATCCTGGCCTATTGTACATGTTATTAGTGGTAGGGGAAACCGGACTACCCGGAGGAAACCTACACAGACACGGAGAGAACATGCAAACTCCACATGGGAATCAAACCCGGACCTTCGAGCTGTGAAGCACCAGCTTTAACCGCTGTGCCACCGTGCCGTATGTCAGTCGTTTGTGCCACATTTGTGCTGTTTTGTGCTCTTCGTTTGTGCTGCTGTCGTTTTTGAGATATTCATGATTTTTTCTTTTTTGACACTGACACGTGCGCGCATGTGATTGATTTTATTGGGTGAGGAAAAGGCCTCATTTTGAAATATATAATATAAATACGACCAGGCCGGGTTTGTTTCCTCGTGCACAGACACGCTCCACGGCTGCCGGCGTCGGCACCGGGTCACACCCGACTGAGCTGAGACCCTCACACTGCAGATTCATCACTTTAGCCATGAGATCCTCATCCTCTGGGTGTCGTCCCACAATAATGATGGAGGCACTTTCTGAAGACGGCACACACCACCCGTCACAAGTCCTAGTCCTAATTCAGTAGAAGATAAATAATAAGCAGTCGTAGCTTGCATTAGAATTGCATGATGCTAACATTAAGCATCATAAATAAATAACAGATAAAGTTAGCATTCTCCGTAATTTATGTTATTCTGGGCTGTTGAACCATTTTGTTCCTCTCCATGTGTCTTTATTGGGTAGAAAACTATATTCATAATTCAGCATTTGTTAAAGGAATAGGCCACCATTTTTACATACTGAGATATGTTCTTACCTAACCTTAGCCAAGTTAATAAATACCTGTCTGGTCTTTGTCCGTGCGCTCTGTCACGCAAACGGAGCACATGCTCAGCCTCTCCCACATGTCACATAGCTCCAAAAAAGCTCACGATAGAAGCTACCAAGCTCTTCCATGTGTTCCCTATTTAAATAAAGTTACGTGAAGTGTTTTCATGCTAAGTATATTTACACAGAAATGTTGCATGTCGATTTTCTAAGCAGATAAAAAGGGGTACTATATTGTTAGGCGTAATGATACGAGGAGCAAAACGTCCGCGCAGTAACTCCTATAGACTCCCCCCCGCTCACTTCCGTCAATAGAAGCTGCGTGACTTGTACAGAGCCTTTTACAACAAGCAGAAAATATATTTCCGGAAAGTGCTCGTGCATTCCTACCTCATGGTAGAGGTCCTGAGTCCTGTGTCGTCGTCCGGGGTGAGTTGTAAATCTGTGAAACATTACTACACTATATACTTTCTGCTTGTTATCACAGCCCGGCACGATGCACGTAAAAGGTATTGTTCACAAGTTATGACGCTTCTTCAACTGTTCTCTGCTAGCTCTCTACAAGTCACGCAGCTTCTATTGACGGAAGTGAGCGGGGGAAGTCTTTAGGAGTTACTGCGCGGACGTTTTGCTCCTCGTATCATTAAGCCTCACAATATAGTACCCCTTTTTATTTGCTTATAAAATCGACATGCTACATTTCTATGTAAATATACTTCGCATGAAAACACTTCACGTAACTTTATTTAAATCGGGAACACGTGGAAGAGCTTGGTAGCTTCTATCGTGAGCTTTTTTGGAGCTATATGACATGTGGGAGAGGCTGCGTATGTGCTCCGTTTGCGTGACAGAGCGCACGGACAAAGACCAGACGGGTATTAACTTGGCTAAGTTTAGGTAAGAACATATCTCAGAATGTAAAAACGGTGGCCTATTCCTTTAAAGTACTTTTGGAGTAATGATAGAAATATAATGCAATGCATTATAAGTTGTGGAGTCACATTCTAATATGTTGTTTGCTTCAGTTATAGATGCTTCCAAAGCCCTGAGTTATCTGTATTACCTGGATTCACACACTTTCTCCAACAGCCGTTGAATTCGCATTTCTCACAACTGTCACAGTCTTCGTCAGTCCTGCACTCGTGACAGAGCTTCCCCTTCAGAGGGGGACACGGATCTCCTGGTTTGGGTAAAGACACAGGATAATGTAAGGTCATATTTATACAATATTAATTATGGCCTGAATGGAATAAATTAGCCTGGCCTTAGCCATCCGTAAACTCCGGTCAGTTATCTTTTCCCTGCATGTACGTCTGGGTCTGATCTCAGTGGCCGCGTTACATCGGTTGAATTTCAAGCATTCAGCAAGCGGGGGAGGCGGGGCTTGTAGGTGACGTCAAGCATTTGCGCCGCATTTGCTGGTTGTAGTCTAGCAATGGCGGCGGATACGAAAGTAATGGAAGCTCTAGATAGAGTTATGATAGAGTCATGATAGAGTAATGATAGAGTTATGATAGAGTCATGATAGAGTTATGATAGAGTCATGATAGAGTTATGTTAGAGCTATGATATAGTTATGATAGAGTTATGACAGCGTTGTGATAGAGTTAGGATAGAGTTAGGATAGAGTTATGATAGAGTCATGATAGAGTTATGATAGAGTTATGTTAGAGCTGTGATAGAGTTATGATAGAGTTATGTTAGAGCTATGATAGAGTTATGATAGAGTTATGATAGAGGTATGTTAGAGTTATGATAGTCATGATAGAGTTATGATAGAGTCATGATAGAGCTATGATAGAGGTATGTTAGAGTTATGATAGTCATGATAGAGTTATGATAGAGTCATGATAGAGTTATGATAGAGTTATGTTAGAGTTATGATAGTCATGATAGAGTCATGATAGAGTCATGATAGAGTTATGATAGAGTTATGTTAGAGCTGTGATAGAGTTATGATAGAGCTATGATAGAGCTATGATAGAGTCATGATAGAGCTATGATAGAGTTATGTTAGAGCTGTGATAGAGTTATGATAGAGTAATGTTAGAGCTATGATAGAGTTATGATAGAGTTATGATAGAGTTATGTTAGAGTTATGATAGTCATGATAGAGTTATGATAGAGTCATGATAGAGTTATGATAGAGTTATGTTAGAGTTATGATAGTCATGATAGAGTCATGATAGAGTCATGATAGAGTCATGATAGAGTTATGATAGAGTCATGATAGAGTTATGATAGAGTTATGTTAGAGCTGTGATAGAGTTATGATAGAGTTATGTTAGAGCTATGATAGAGTTATGATAGAGTTATGATAGAGTTATGTTAGAGCTATGATAGAGTTATGATAGAGTTATGATAGAGTTATGATAGAGTCATGATAGAGTTATGATAGAGTTATGTTAGAGTTATGATAGTCATGATAGAGTTATGATAGAGTCATGATAGAGTCATGATAGAGTTATGATAGAGTCATGATAGAGTTATGATAGAGTTATGTTAGAGCTGTGATAGAGTTATGATAGAGTTATGTTAGAGCTATGATAGAGTTATGATAGAGTTATGATAGAGTCATGATAGTCATGATAGAGTCATGATAGAGTTATGATAGAGCTATGATAGAGCTATGATAGAGTCATGATAGAGTCATGATAGTTATGATAGAGTCATGATAGAGTCATGATAGAGTCATGATAGAGTCATGATAGAGTTATGATAGAGCTATGATAGAGCTATGATAGAGTCATGATAGAGTCATGATAGAGTCATGATAGAGTTATGATAGAGTTATGTTAGAGTTATGATAGTCATGACAGAGTTATGATAGAGTTATGTTAGAGTTATGATAGTCATGATAGAGTTATGATAGAGTTATGTTAGAGCTGTGATAGAGTTATGATAGAGCTATGATAGAGCTATGATAGAGTCATGATAGAGTCATGATAGTCATGATAGAGTCATGATAGAGTTATGATAGAGCTATGATAGA